>NW_027204959.1:0-18788 GCF_024711535.1 Dipodomys merriami | reverse complement strand
TCAAGAACTCTAACAACAGATGCTGGAGGGGATGTGGCCAAAAGGAAACCCTACTGTTGGGTCTTCCTCAGTCCTGCGGAAGACAGACAGGGTCCTAGGAAAGGTAAGTGAGCTGCTAGCCCATTCCCTAGTCTCCCTTAGCCAGGGACAGTCAGAGGCAGTGGGGAGTCAAGTCAAGCAGGAACTCGTTTATTGTCACACAGCAAGCATTTTTAAAGCAAAAAAACCTTGGGGATAAAAGGGGAGGAAAAGGAACCAACCCATCACTGTAAAGGTCACCTTATCATGTGCCTAAGTTTTATATATTTTCCCTGCTGTCTACCAGCTGTTCACGCACTGATATCATTTCGCCTGATTGTGGTATCCAATCAGATTTTAGCGTAAACAACTCTGGCTCTGCCCACTCAACTTCCTCTCAGCGCCATCTTTGCTGCCTATGTGCCCCATACCCTATTGTATTGTTGGTGGGAGTGTAAACTTGTTCAACCACTTTGGAAAGCAGTATGGAGGTTCCTCTAAAGACTCCACATAGAGCTCCCCTATGACACAGCAATTCCCTTTGTTTTTGACTTGGAATGTACAACTCATACATTTTATGCAATTTTTCAATTGCAAAAAGAATAATTGGTAGGTACACTAGTTGGGGAAACTGGGAATACATATAACTTTATTAAAAGCAGTTATTACAAAATATACTTTGCTCATTTTAAAATAAATTTCACTTAAAATGTACTTTGAAAGAATTAATACATTGTTTTCCATGAGTATAAATTTAAATTTTCCATGAGTTAAATTTTATTATAAATGAGTGAATATTGTTTTCCATGAGTTTAAATTTTAAATTTCCTTGAGTTAAATTTTATTATAAAATCAACTTCCTATTTGTTTTCTAAATATTCTTTAATATAGTTTTCTAATATAGTCTCAATTCTGAGACTATATTATAAACAAAAGTTTCTTTAATTGCATAAACCTATGCCTTTATCATCTTAATATTTGGATATGCATATTTTTTTCCAAATTTCAGCCAAGATGAAAAAGAAACATGGGAAATTCCAAGATTCTATTCACAATGTTTCATCCCAAATAAAACAACGTGAATTTCTTGTTGCAATTAGAAATGCAATTTGTGATTTTGAGTCATTTTTGTTTTCATTAAGAAGTTTTGCAGTATTATGCTTAGCACCTGTTGTCACTGTACTTTATTTTGGTACCCTGAATCTTGTATATACATTTGTCTAATTTGGAGAGGGGAAGGGGAATAACAAAACACTGAAACAAGGTCACATGATGACCCATTGCAACAATGATACCCACAAGACAGTATTTTGGAAACGAACTTTACAACTTCAGGGGAATGGAGAGGAGTGGGGGAAGAGGAGGACCGAAGGGATAGTGGGAAAACAACAAGGGAAAGGGTAACAATGTTCAACAAGAAATGTACTCAGTGCCTTTCTCATGTAACTAACCCCTTTATACAGCATCTTAACAATAAAATAAAAGTAAAAAAAATTACTCTTAGTATGAAGAATAAAAAAACAAATAACCAAGCTAACAGTACTATAGCAGTCATGTTCCGGCAACACATGTGATTCTTTTTTCTTTTTGTTTTCCTTTTTGTCAGTTGTGGGGCTTGAACTCTGGGCCTGGGGGCTGTCCCTGAGCTTTTCAGCTCAAGGCTAGTGCTCTACCACATGAGCCATAGCATCACTTCCCATTTTCTGGTGGTTTATTGGAGATAAGAGTCTCATGGATGTTCCTGCCCTTGGCTGGCTTTGAACCATGATCCTCTGATCTCAACCTCCTTAGTCGCTAGGATTACAGACTTGAGCCACTGGCACCTGGCTTGCATTTCATTCTTTAAATAATTCTTATGAGTAAGATGCTTATTGTGCTCATTTTATAGATGAATCTGATACTCAGATTAGTTAACTAGAATATTTAAGGCTATCTCGATTCTAACTCTGTAAGGGTTGGAGACTGAGTATCTAAAATCAGGGAGCTTGGCTTCAGCCTCTATTTTCCTATTGTTTATGACTTTTTAAATTTAATTTTGTTGTAAAGGTAATATGCAGAGGGGCTGCAGTTATGTAAGTAAGGTAATGAGTACATTTCTTTTTAAAGTATTTTTATTGTAAAAATACTGTACAGAGGAGTTACAGTTACATGAGTAAGGTAAGGAGTACATTTCCTATCAAGCATTGTGGCCTCCTTTGTTTTTCCCCTACCATCCCTTCCTTTGCCACCTCCCCAACTCCTCCCCCCCCCACCCCCAAAGTTGTAACGTCTGTTTTCAACATGGTGTCTTAAACATCTCATTGTTACAATGGGTCGACCTGTAACCCTATTTAAACATTTTTTCCCCTTCCCCTCCCTAAATTAGAAAAATGTATATAGAAGATGCAGGGTACCAGAATCAAATACAATGAAAACAGGGGTTATACCATGGGGGAAAAACATACAAAAGAAACAAAAAAAATCACATAGACCACCATTATATGTCTAGGACCAGCAGAAAAAGTCAAAAGCTTTGTACATGTGACCATATAAGATAATGTTAAGTGAAATGAACCCCAAGATAGGGACACAGTGGGTTTTTTCTTTCTTGTTATTGTTTTTAAAGAATACATTTTTTGTCTAAAATTTTTACCACCTACCTTGTTTTTCTCCCATTTTCCCTCCCCCTTCCCAAATTGTAAAGTTCATTTCCAACTTGGTATCTTGTGAGTATTCCTGTTGCATTGGTTCCCTCTTTGTCCTTTGTTTCACCATTTTGTTATTACCCTTCCTTCCCCAAATCAGATAAATGTATATACAAGACACAGGGTACCAAAATCAAAAACAATGATAGGGGATAAACCAAAAAGGGGAAAAGAACAAATGAAAAAAGAAATAACTTCACAGAGTACATTAAAACCACCACCACCAACAACAAAAACACCCTTGTTTCTTGGAAAAAATCACATTAAATGAAGTAAGCCAGACCCAAAGAAATGTAGGTCTCATAGTTGTCCTTAGTTGCAATAATTAGTATCCATGTAGGATAATCTTATCAGATGAGCAGAAAAGCTCAAAATCTATGTACATATGACCATCTAAGATGATGCTAAATGAAATGAACCCCAAGATGTGGACAGAAGAGGTTTTTTTCTTTGCTGTTTTTGTTTTTAATGTACTATGCAAGGGTTTTTTTTTGTTTCTTTTGTATGTTCTTCCCCAGTATGGTATAACCCCTGCTGTCACTGTATTTGGTTTTGTATCTTGTATATACATTTTATCTTGTATATACATTTGTCTAATTTGGGGAGGGGAAGGGGAATAACAAAATGCTGAAACAAGGACACAGGATGACCCATTGCAACAACCATACTCACAAGACACTATGTTGGAAATGAACTTTACCACTTGGGGTGGGGGCAGGGGAGTAGGAGTGGAAGAGGTGAGGGAGGGAATGCTGGGGAACAACAAAGGAGGGTTAACAATGTTAAAAAAAATCTTTACAATGAAATAAAATTAAAAAACTTGAAACCTACCAAATCACATATGCTTGCATTTTAATTTCTATTCTTTCCAGTCAAATCCTTCTATTTGCTCAGAAGTTAATTTTTTTTATCACTTAATAAATGAATCCATGGTAACTGACTTGATTCATTTAGTCAGAAAAAGCAGTGTGTTCAGGCTTTAAAAAAAACTATATTGAATAAATTGGTTTGGAGTACATCCCAAAAATGGCCTTAAAAACTATATTGATTAAATTGGCTTGGAGCACATCCAAAAATGGCCTTGTTGTGAATTTAAAGCTGGAGAACAGATTGTTGCAAGATTTCTTAGTCAATTCATCAATAACATTTACTAAAATCTCACCAAAGGTTTAGGACTTTTTTTAAAGTTAAATGACATTTGGTTCCAGGTGCTAAAATAACAAATCTAGTAGGAAATGTGTACTACTTAACTTCAAACTTTTGTAACTGATGCTTAAATGATACTCTTCTGTGATATATGTCTAGAACATATAAGCTATATGTCTAGGACAAACAGAAAAGAAAAGCTCAAAAGCTATGTGCATATGACCATATAAGATGATGCTAAGCGACATGAACTACAAGATAGGACACAAGAGGTTTTATCTTTTTTTCTTTTTGGGGGGGAGGGGGGTCCAGTCGTGGGGCCTGAACTCTGGGCCTGGGCGCTGTCCCTCAGCTCTTCAGCTCAAGGCTAGCGCTCTACCATTTGAGCCACAATGCCACTTCCGGATTTTTTCTTTTTGCTTATGTGGTGCTGAGGAATCAAACCTAGGGCCTCAGGCATGCAAGGCAAGCGCTCTATCACTGAGCCACATTCCCAGCCCGGTTTTATCTTTCTTGATGTTGTATTTAATGTACTTATACTATGAGATATTTGTGTTTCTTTTGTATGTTCTCCCACCATGGTATAACCCCTGTTTCCACTGTATTTGATTCTGGTGTCCTGCATCTTGTATATACATTTTTCTAATTTGGGGAGAGGAAAGGAAATCACAAAATGCAGAAATAAGGATACAGGTTGACCCAGTGTAACAATGAAATATACAAGACACTATGTTGAAAACAAACTTTACAGGTTGGGGGTGTGGGTGGGTGGGGAAGAGTTGTAGAAGTGGGGAAGGAAGGGATGGTAGGAGGAAAACAAAGGAGAGGGTAATAATGATCCATAGGAAATATACTCATTATCTTATTCATGTAACTGTATAATATCTTTACAATAAAAAATACATATTAAAAAGGATATACTTTAGAAGCCATATTTTTAGACCTCTGTGTGTGTGTGTGTGTGTGTGTGTGTGTGTGTGTCGTGGGACTGGAATTCCAGGCCTGAGTACTGTCTCTGAGCTTTTACCCTCAAGTTCCACTCTCTACCACAGCTCCACTTATGGCTGGTTTGATAGTTAATTGTAGATAAGAGTCCCATGACTCTACTGAACTGGGCTGGCTTTGAACAGTGATCCTCAGATCTTAGCCTCCTGAATAGCTTGAATTAAAAGCATGAGCTACCACTGGTGCCCCAAGACCTAAAGAGTTAAATATAATAGGTAGATGTATCCTGTTTTCCTATGTCTTTAATAAAATATTTTCCTTATGAATTTATTTCAGGCATTTCAATTTAAAATATACTATTAAAATTGATCTATATAGCACAGTAAATATAGAAATTCAAAAATTTAGGAAGTCACTAATTTGAGATCAACTTATATTTAAACCTATAGTGGATATTATTTGAAAATTTATGCCAGACATTCCCAGAAGGGCTATGAAACCCTAAAACAAATCCCCACCCATATAGTCTTCACTTGGACTTTCTGAGGAAGATAAACATGCACATCTCATGAAATTTCATGTTTTCTCCTCTGAATGATAAGATTAATGTGGATGAAAATTTCAGTTTCCTTGATTCTCCTGAGTGACTGTTCAAATTGCTAATCATCCTCCAAACTGGTTAAGAAATGACAGCAATGGAAAACCTGCAGTACTAAAATGTGTTCTATTTTTTCCTCAATAAGCTCTGGAAAGGCAGAAAATGGCAGGGAAAGCCATTAAGTAGGTGATTTTCTTTGTCATCTTCTCCTGAAATTACAAAGCTTATTTTACTTGGTTTCCTGGTAACTATTCCAATGCTACAGTTAGCTCAAGTTTTTGTTATTAAGTCAAGTTGTTCACCAACTTGCTTATTCGACTTTCTCTAATTTGGGTGATTTTCTGTTGCACAGGCTTGGAGTTTTCTTGATTGCCTTGTTAATGCTCTTATTCCCTAGCAATCAATTTAGTTTGATTGATATTTGTTATGCAGTCTAGTATGTTCCTTTCACTTGAATTTCATTTACAGATTTTTTCCCTTTACTTCCAGAGCAATCAATTTGACTTGATTACTATTTACTTCTTAACCTGTTGATATTACAAAACTGCTTAAGTGTGCTAATTACTTTTAAGTCCACATGCAAATATGGCTTTATCTGTAGATTTCATACTTCTGTTTTCAAATGTCTTCATGTAAAGAATTAGCCCTTTAATTATTATTATCATGAGTTATTTTGCCACCATTATTTAAATATCTCAATGAGAGTAAAACACATAGGCAGGGCAATGAGTGTTTTGGTATATAAATACTGTTGAGATGGCCATAGGTTCTCAGAACACAAAAGGCTTAATGTCTGGGCTAGTTAAAAAATAAATAAAACTAGGTCACTGAAAATGTCCTCTGTTTCTGAAAGTCATTTCAAAGAACACTGATATTGTAGGTTGAAACCAAGGTGCTTCAATTTCAGTTGTTCCCAAATGAAACAAGTACTTCTTGGCAATGCTATATATCTTATAGTTGTCTGAGAAAGGTGATTGGATAGTTGTTTATTACATTAGACACAAATCTCTTTCTTAATTCCATGAATAGTCACATTCACTTTAGTAGTTATTTTGAGATTCGAATAAGCTCTCTGATACTCTTAACAGCATGGGAAATTAATTCTCTAAAGGGACTCATTCCGTGGCTGGTAAGTAGTAGATACTCCAATGTGGATAAACTATATTTGGATCTATTGTACAATTTAAGAGACTCAAGCTGTGAGACTTTGCACTTTGTTTCTCCATATGTAGGTGAGAATGTGTTTCATCTGCTTCCTACCTTAAGCAGACAGCTCTAACTCTCCCTTCTGCTCAATATTTATGGAAACTAAATCCAATACATGTGTGATTAGAGAAATGTAAAGGAAGCTGTTCTGATGAATGAAAGCAATGTCTTTCCATCAATACTTGTGAACCTCAGCAAGCCTTTCTTCATGGTGAAGGGGTTAGTGTCAGAGAGTTAATGCACTTCAAACATAAAAAGTAAATTCTTGCTGCTGGCTCATAAGTGTAATCCTCTGTATTCCAGAGGCAGAGATCTGAGGATCATGGTTCTAAGCCAGCCTTGGCAGGAAATTCTGTAAACTTTAACCTCCAATTAATCACCAAAAGGCTGGAAGTGGAGCTCTGCCTCAAGAGGTAGAGCACTAGCTTTGAGAACAAAAGCTCAGAGACAGCATCCAACCTAAGTTCAAGGTCCAAAGCCAACACACACACACATACTCTCTCTCTCTCTCTCTCTCTCTCTCTCTCTCTCTCTCTCTCTCTCTCTCTCTCTCTCTCTCTCTCTCTTCTCTCTCTCTCTCTCTCTCTCTCTCTCTCACACACACACACACACGCATACACACACACAGAGTAAATTCTTATATATTCTTATATCATTGAACAAAAATAATATGTTAGCTTCCAATTGTGTTTTGAGAAAAGAGAATGGTCAAGTAATTATGGAAAACTTAGAGATGTGATTTGTGATTTGAATTTACATCTTGAGGAAATTTGTATTTATAGATGCTTTGGTATAGAAGAAACAGATAAAAGTTCATCTGGAAACATTTAAATGAGCAGTGGAGCCTTAGAAAAATATGCAAATATGAGAGGACAGTTGAAGGAAGTTTTAGAAATACCGAATGAGTACAGAAAATAAGAGAATTCCTTTACTTTCCTTCTGACATGATAAGCTTAGTAGTATCTGAATATTTCTTATCTCATTTAACCACTTTGAACTGTTCTGACTATATTCCACTATTCCATTTTTCCTTAAGACATAGCATCAATGTATACCTCAATTTAATATATTTATGTCTTATATAGAATATATTCTTATTATGTCTCATTATGTGTAATATATTAGTATATTTTGTGAATTTTTCTATTTGATATCATATAACTTTGTATCATCACCCTCTTCCTTGTTCTATTAATCCTCTATAGAATGAAAGGAATGATCTTAAGCATTTAGCTTTTTGAGTTTTTATGATTAAATTCAGCAGAATAAGTACCCCAGGACCAAGATTAGAAAATTATAATTTCCGTGGAATGTCCCTTTGCACTGTTTTTGCACCCATTCTCTACCTCCTTTCTGAATTTAAATTACAGATTAGTATCTAGTCATATAACATATATATGCATATGTAGATGTTTTATGTTTATGTTGTATATTGTATGTATAGCTTCTTTTAAATAGCATAATGTCTTTGAGGCTGAATGTTAGGTTTTTTACATGCTCTTATGTTTTCCTAAGCAGTATTCTAAACCAGAGACCTACCCATTTTCCTGACATACATAATAGTGCTGTTTCTAGTTAGAAAGTGGTTGATTATTACTAACATTATAACAAACAGCAAAAGTAGTTCTCCACAGTGACTGCAATGTTAGGCACAATCATAAGAATTGTTGACAGTACCTATTGTTTCATAGCATTGCCAACATCGATTGCTGTCAGCTTTCTTATTTACATCTTATTTTAGTTTATTATAATTTCAGTTTTCATTTCTCTGTTGACTATATGTTGAATATTTTTACATGTTCTTCTTAGCCCTAAGTCTATTTCCACTTTTGAATATCTGTTCATATGTAGATGTGCTTTGTTTTTAGTATCTATTTCTATTTTTAGGTGAATTGCTTCTTTTCATTGTTGATTTTATGCTATATCTTGTATGCAAATATTCACCTCTCACACACACACATCTTAATCAGTGACCTACCTACATATTTTTTTACTGAGAGCATTTTAATTTTGATAAAATACAACTTACCCATACTATGTTTTTGTGTTAGCAGTTTTCATGTCCTGTTTAAAGGCTTTTTAGTGACAGCAAGTAAGTAAATATTGTACTTTTATATTTTATTATATAACAATTATTAATTAATCCTTAATATATTATATAATTATATGACAACATAAGTATTTGTATTGCATTTTTCTTGTGTAATGCATTATATTTTTGAAGTTTAATTGTTTTTTATATTTTTCTATGTCCACTTCAAATTTATTTTTATATGTTAAAATAGAAGTCCTTCAAACTTTATTTGTCTCTGCTAAACTTTATGGTCTTTATACTTTCAAAACATTAGACAAGACATTTTTGAGTATCAACAACATAAGTAGTTTTGTGGTCAATGAAGACAATAAGACTCTTCTATTACAAAAATGCAAGTTTACAAATTGGCAATGGTATTTGGTGGAATTATCAGTGCTTTGCATATATATATATATATATAGTCATTTATGTAAATTTAATTTTGTTGTATGTTTCCTTACATTGGAGTACATTGAGTTAACTTTACCTTTGAAATATTCAAAAATATTTTATATAATATATACAAAGAGATATATTTAAGAAAATTATTTAAATTCATTACCTCTGCCATTTTCTGAAGATGACAGTCAGAGCATGATTCTTAAGGTGCTTAGAATCTGAAGCTTTAAAAGCCCGTCTACACTTTTAAACTGTGAATTCTCCTTCAGTCTACATGGTACAAATAGATTTGCTGATGGAATCATTTAGTTGTCAAAACAGTAATTATTTCTAGCTAAAATAGCAGAGAATAACCTGCTTGCCAAGGAGGCCAACTTCACTTGAATGAATGCCTGAGGAATGCTAAGAGACAATGACATTACAGTATTGCTAAAGTGGCAGCTGCAAATAGAGCTGACTGAGCAAAGTTGCCAGGAGACACTTGCAGTCTCTTCTAAAAGGGAAACTAAACTAAAAGCAATGATTGTCGTTGAGGTCTGACTGCCAGGGAAAAAGCCTTCCTCATTCTCATTGAATGTGCATAGGGGACTGCTAGATAGATGGTTTATGGTGAGAGACTTTGCTCATATACCACTTACAGCTTTGCTTCTATCATTTCCTTTTTAAATTTATGTTTCGTATAATTAAGACTGACCAATTAAACAGGTTTGATAAAGGAAATGGGTCTCCTTTCATGAAAACCATCTGAAAATTGGTCTAGTCCAAGTTTTTGCACAATATCTTCTAGGATAATTATAATTCATCTGGTCTGGTATTGTTTTCCCATTTTTTTTCCTATTCTCAATTTATTTCACTATTTTCCATTCACTCTAGTTTAAAAAATGATGAACATGTGGCCTAATGAGGCTTTCTCTCCTGAGGCCAATTGACCAACCTCAAGAAATCCAGAAGTAGAACACCAATCTTCCAGATCATTCTCTCAGATATCAGGGCAATGCTCCACCTGCTGAATTGCTAATGTAGTTACTGAATCTTGCACACAAATAATGGAAATGACATGTCTAGTTTTGGGTTCTTATTATAAATCACTAATAACAATGTGTGTTTTAATACTTGCATTCCAAATGTAAGGCATAAGACAACTTTTAAGAATCTCTGATAACTGAAATTGGACATTAAAAACACAAGTTTACTTTTGAAGTATGCATTATATTTAACATACATATTATATTATTTTAGTCTGGGATTTTAGTTTTTTAATTAAGTAATTTCAATAAATTTGCAAATCTATGTAGTAGAATTCAGAATAACAATGTTACAACAAAATTATTTGCTGTAAGTTTTTATTCAAAATAGTTCTAATTTGAAACCTTCTTTTTTTTTTTCATTGTGAAAATAGTGTACAGAGGGGTTACAATTACATGGGCAAGATAATGAGTACATTTCTTATCAAGCATTGTAGCCTCCTTCTTTGTTTCCCCTTCCCATCCATTTTCATCCTCCCCCCACCCCCACCCAATCCTCCCCCCCCACCAAAGTTATAAAGTTCATTTTCGACATAACAACTTGTACATCTCATTGTTGCAATAGGTCCACCTGTATCCCTATTTAAACGATTTGTCTTTCCCCTTCCCCTCCACAAATTATACAAACATCAAATACAGTGAAAGCAGGAGTTATACTGTGGGGGAAGAACATACAAAGCAACAAAGAAATAATCTTGTAAATGTGTTAGAAACAATTGCATGAAAGAAAAAAATCATTTGAATACATATCTTAGGGTTCATTTCCCTAACATCACCTTACCTGACCTTTTCTGCTTGACTCAGACATACACTAGATATTGCAAATAAGGGAAACCATGGGACCTATGTTTTTTTGGGCCTGGCTTACTTCACTTAATATAATTTTTTCCAAGCCTTTCCATTTCCTAACAAATGGGACAATGTCATTCAATCTGATGGAGGCACAGAATTCCATTGTGTATATATACCACATTTTCTTGATCCATTCATCTACTGAGGGGCATCTGGGTTGGTTCCATATCTTAGCTATAGTAAATAATGCTGCAATAAGCATAGTTGTGCTGGTAGCTTTAGTGTGGTCTTGTTTGTAAACATCTGGGTAAATGCCCAAAAGTGGGATTGCTGGTTCTTAAGGGAGCTCTATGTGGAGACTTTTGAGGAACCTCCATACTGCTTTCCAAAGTGGTTGAACAAGTTTACACTCCCACCAACAATGCAGTAAGGTTCTCTTCTCTCCACATCCCCTCCAGCATCAGTTGTTATTAGAGTTCTTGATTTTAGCCATTCTAACTGGAGTGAGGTGGTATCTCAATGTTTGAAACCTTATTTCTAAGGTGGATATAGATTCAGTTTTTAATAAAATATAGCACATATTGCATTGCTTCCCTTATTGATTTGATAACAAGTTTTATTAGAATTAAAATGCCGAATTCTTCTTCTTTTTCCCTCTCCCACCTCTTACCTATCAACCAATCAATATATCTATCTATTTCTGTCATAATCTATCCATCATCATCTATCTTTACATATACTTTTAAGTAACTGGTCACTTAGATAAGATAAAATAGTTTGCTTAACTTTAGTGAAAACTTTCTTATTTTCTTCTAACACTGATTTCTATTTTCACAGCACAATTTCCTATATTTTCCAAATACCAGTATCTATTTTAGACACTGCCAGTAATTTTTAACTTTTTTAATTAGTAGTGTTGAGTTGTGAATTCAAATTTCCCAAGGTACATATTGTCACAAACAGAATCATTGACATATTAAGGCTATCTAAGTCTAGCATGAAATGTTCTTGGAAAAAATATTCCCAGTGGAAATTCTGTAATACTTTAACTGGAAAATTAAAAATGAGTACACATTATGAACAAATTACTTAGCTGAACTCAATGGCTAATAGCCTGTGCTTTATAAATTCAAGGAAGACTAATAAAGGACAACTATAGTATATATCCATTTATAAATTAATTCTCAAAAATAATTTTATTTCATACTTAGTCCTTTATTGTGGAATTTGTAGGTTGGCATTATAGATTAATTAATCTAACAATATGGTCTACGAAAAGAATTTTAGAAAACCTAAAGTGTTACACTAAAAGTACAGAAGTATAGAGAGAATGGAATATAGTTATGTAATGTTTATTATATATTTAAAATTATATATTCAATCATGTTATGAAGAATTTGTTCTTGATACTACAAAAGTTTATTTGGGGCAGTAATTTTCTACTTTATTAAACTTGATCAATGTGGTATTTATATATTTAAATATTTGTTTTAAACCTTCATTTTTCTACAATTAGTTAGTTTAGCCACATTGATTTGTATTTTGTAGGAATGTTTAGGAGACAGAAAAATTTGTAATTGTTACAGAGATTCTTTCCAAATCTTTAACCTCTTCCCCAAATTTCAGCTATTCATTTATTCTTTTTAAAAAATTGTGACAGCATTGTACAGAGGGATTACAGTTACATAAATCAGGTATTGAGTACATTTCATTTTGAGGTGACACCTCTTCCCTCATTTTCTCTTAGGTTTTCCCTCACAACCCCCTTCATTTAGTAGTTAATCAAAACAGAGATAAAAGACAATGGCTTAAAAATACTTGTGTGATATTCTTGTATCTTAGAAAAAGCCTTAAGCTGTGATTACTGAAAAGCTCAGGAGGTTAGCAAGCATCAGTTGTCAAATATTTAAGAGAAGGCCATACTAGGAGCTACAGGAGTCACTTAGGAACACACTGAAGTGACAGCCTAGCATGAATGTCACACAGAAATGAGATCACCATTTTGGGGCTGGTAACTTTGAATCAGCTTCCATGTCATAATATGGTTCAGTCTGAATTGTAATCAACTCTTTTTTTTCAAATTTTTATTATGATTCAGTGGTTACATAATTTCCCAAATTTCACAGTGTTGTGGGATAATGATGCTCAGTTAAAGTCACAAACACATTCTAACTTTCCTGGAGCAAATTGTCTATCATGATCTATAACATTTATGAGTTCTATGAGATTTGCGATACAGTTATTTCTTCCACATTGGATGATACTTACATTTCTCTTGTTCCCTCTTTCCCACTTGTGCCCTCCCTCCCACCACTGCCATTGAGTTGCTTAGTTCCTTTTGGTCAATGTCCAGTGCAGCTGATGGGTCCCGCTGTTATATGTTTTTCCCTGATTCCCTCTAGTTCTGTGTGGTCTTCCTGGTTCCCCTCTGGTGTACACATATATACCATACATGTGATCAGGAGCATGGGGTTATTTAGTAATGATTTGACCAGATGAGTGGAAGTCCTTTGTTTCTTAAGTCCTGTTAATTTTGTCATATCACCTAACATTTTGGATTTAACATCCACTTATCACGGCGACCATATACCGTTTGTCTCTTTGCTCTTGGCTTACCTCGCTCAACATGATTACTTCTAGCTCCATCCATTTCCCTGCAAATGCCATTATTTTGTCATTTCTAATGGCTGCATAATATTCCATTGTGTATAGATACCACAATTTTTGGATCCATTCATCTGTGGTGGGACATCTGGGTTGTTTCCATATCCTGGCTATTGTGAACAGTGCTGCAATAAACATGGGGGTACATGTGTCCTTGTATATTGGTTCCTGTTGTTCAGGATAGATGACTAGAAGTGGTATGACTGGGTTATAAGGGAGATCAATATTTAGCTTTCTGAGGACCCTCCAGACTGCTTTCCAAAGTGATTGTATAAGTGTACATTCCCACCAGCAGTGTAATAGGGTTCCTCTTTCTCCACATCCCCTCCAGCATTTGTTGTTGGCTGACTTGAGGATGTGGGAAATTCTGACTGGGGTAAGGTGGTATCTCAGGGTTGTCTTTATTTGCATTTCCTTCACAACCATGGATGGTAAACATTTCTTCATGTGTTTCTTTGCCATTTTTATCTCTTCATCTGAGAAGTCTCTCTCTTTAGTTCACTTGCCAATTTAGTAATTGGTTTGTTAGGTTTGGGAGGGATTAGTTTCTTGAGTTCCCTGTATATACTGGATATGAACCCCTTGTCTGATATATTGCTGGTAAATATTTTTTCCCAATTAGTTGTCTTTCTAGCTTGGTTGCTACAGCTTAGCTGTGCAGAAGCTTTTTATTTTAAGGTAGTCCCATTTGTCGAGTCTCTCTCCAATTTGTTGTGACCCTGGGACTCTGTTCAGGAAGTTCCTTCCTGTGCCTCTAAGTTCAAGTGTCTCTCCTACTCTGTCCTGCAGTAGTTTAAGAGATTCAGGTTTAATGTTAAGGTCTTTAATCCATTTTGAGTTGATGTTGGTGCATGATGATAGGCTGGGGTCCACTTTTAGTCTTCTGCATGTGGCCGCCCAGTTTTCCCAGCACCAGTGGTTGAAGAGGCTGTGTTTTTTCCACTGTATGTCTTTGACTTCAGCTGACTGAAGGTATGAGGATTTATTTCTGGATCTTCTATCCTATTCCATTGGTCTTCAGGTCTGTTTTTGTGCTAGTACTATGTTGTCTTTGTTATTATGGCTCTATAGTAGAGTTTGAAGTTCAGCATGGATATCCCTCCCATGTTGTCTTTTTTTCCCCAAAATTGTTTTGGCTATTCTAGGTCTTTTGTTGTTCCATATGAATTTTTGGACTGTTTTCTGTATTTCAGAGATGTACGTCATTGGGATTTTTATAGGAATTGCATTGAATTTGTACATTAATTTTGGCAGTATTGACATTTTCACTATATTAAGTCTGCCTATCCAAGAGCATGGGAGGTCTTTCTATTTCCTAGTGTCTTCTGTAATTTCTTTCTTTAACTTTTTATAGTTTTCATTAAATAGTTCTTTTAGATCTTTGGTTAGGTTAATTCCTAAATATTTTATTTTGGGGGAGGTTATTGTGAATGGGGTTGCTTCTTTTATTTCCCTCTCTGCTTGTACATTGTCAGTGTACAGGAAGGCTACTGATTTTTGTGGGTTTATTTTGTATCCTGCTACTTTGCCAAAGTATTTATGATTTCTAAGAGTTTGGGGATGGAGTTTTTGGGATCATGGAGGTATAGTATCATGTCATCTGCAAAAAGGGATAGTTTAACTTCTTCTTTCCCTATGTGGATCCCTTTAATGTCTTTTTCTTGCCTTATTACCCTGGCTAAGGGTTCCAGGACTATATTGAAGAGGAGTGGAGACAGTGGGCATCCTTGCCTTGTTCCTGATTTTAAGAGAATTGGTTGTAGCTTTTCCCCATTAAGTATAATATTAGCTATTGGTCTGGCATAAATGGCTTTTAATGTTTTAAGAAATGTTTCTTCTATTCCTATTTTCTCCAGAGCTTTTAGCATGAATGAATGTTGAATTTTATCAAAGGCCTTTTCTGCATCTGTGGAGATAATCATGTGATTCTTGACCTTGGCTCTGTTGATGTGTTGGATTACACTTAGTGACTTGTGTATATTAAACCATCCCTGCATCTCTGGGATGAAGCCTACAGGGTTGTATGTAATCAACTATTATAAACAAATGTATCTTTTTTTAAGTGAAATTGTAAATATAAGGCATTTTCTGAAATCTATTCTTATTATAACCTGTCAGTGATATTGGTAGACAAAGCAATGCCTGAGTTCCAAACTGACCATAATTGTCTGCTATGTTGTGTTGACAATGGACTGCTTAAGAGATTCTATAGATCATAGAAGTGTTTAACAATGAAGAGGTCATAATGGGTGGCAATTATTGCTCTGACTCTATAAAATAAACTGAGGATTATTTATTTTGAACTATTTTGAAATCAAGAAAACTGCTAAAGTAACAATGAAAGTAAGATTCTAATGATATATTTCTGTGGCTTTCATTTCTGCTCCAATGACCCTGAAAAATTCCAGTCCTAGAGTCCTAAAGCAATACTTTAGAGAAGTTACATTATAAACAGAGTCTTCAAACTTCCACAGAAATGTTCTTTTATGTATTATAAACATCCTATCAAAATTTAAGAAATTATAACTTATACTTTTAAGAGAAATATATTACTTATGTTAAATTTATATATATTGTGTGTTTTAGCAATAGGTTATTTTGTACTTTAGGAAACAATTGTTTGTTGATATATTCTATCCTAAATTCTTCAGATAATTTGATTTGAAGAAATGACTATATAAATCATTATAATTTTAAAGAATAAAATGGGAGAGGCAGTTATGGGTAGTGAATATGATCAAAATACAATAAAATCATATGTAAAAATATGAAACTTCTTTGTATTGTCAAGATATGCTAATATAACATGAGAAAAGTATTTTAAATTACCTGAATTCATTGAATATAATAGTATCATTGCTATATTAAAGTATGTTAATATGTTACAATTTATATAAAGTCTAAACCTGCACATGGTGAATAATGGTGAATAATATAATGACTACAAGAAATATAGCTGAGGGGCTGGAAAGGTGGCTTAGTGGTAGAATGCTTGCCTTGCATGCATGAGGCCCTGGGTTTGATTCCTTAGCACCATATAAGCAGAAAGAGACAGAAGTGGTGCTGTGGCTCAAGTGGTAGGGTGCTAGCCTTGAGCTGAAGAGCTGAGGGACAGTGTCCAGGCCCAGAGTTCAGGCCCCATGACCGACAGAAAAAACAAAAAAGAAAAAGAATAAAAAAGGAAATATAGCTGAATGTTTCTACTACAGATCTTCCACAGTTGTTCACATTTTTTGTCTGGTATATGATTTAAAGCAAATGGAAAGTAGAATAATCCAATAGCTTGCTCTTTTACAGTGTAACTTTGAAATAGGGGATGAGATGTTATTCTTAGAATGATGTCACCTATTCGAACACACTCAACTGATTCTAGAGTAAAATAATTATGATAAGATATTCTCTAAGAATCCTTTAAATCCCCTCAAGATTACCAGGCTAAATGTAGTGGAGAAGTACAACAGTTTGATATTACATTATATATATATATATATATATATATATATATATATATATATATATTATACTAAACTGGTTAGTTCATTGTTACTTGACTCCAGTGAGGTTCCTCCTAAAACTTTATGTCACTGTTTTTATTCTATTTTTTTATTGTAAGAATACCATACAGAGGAGTTACAATTACATGGGCAAGGTAACCAGTACATTTCTTATCAAGCATTGTTGCCTCCTCTTTCCTATTCTATTTTTATTACTCTTTTGTCAGAAGAAAACTATGAACAGATAGAAGGAAATCCAAAAAATATTTGAAGGTGTTAATTGTTCAGATTCTACATAAAGATTAAGAAATGAATAAGAGAACTCAAGTTAGTATCCCAAGGTGAAGAAATGACTATTTAAGGAAATACATTGAGATAGGTCCAGAAATAATAAGAATAAATTAAGATAAGAAATATGTGGGCATTACTATTAGCAAAAAAAATCCAAAAACCTATCTTAGTAATGAAATGAGCAGAAAAAGAAAATATTCTTTCCTGGGAAGATAATAGGACCATTCCTTACACAGAGCATTTGAAACTCATCAACAGCAATAATAATGCAGAGCAGAAAGAGCAAGACAAGCAGTTAGAGAAACTGCTTATGTTTGATATATACATTTAAAGCAACATGACAATGACAATACACTGGAATACACTGGTGTGTGTGGTGTGGTGTGGTGTGGTGTGTGTGTGTGTGTGTGTGTGTGTGAGAGAGAGAGAGAGAGAGAGAGAGAGAGAGAGAGAGAGAGAGAGAGAGAGAGAGAGAGAGTGACTGAGAGAGAGAGAGGGAGGGAGGGAGGGAGAGGGAGACAGAAACAAGAGACAGAGACAGAGACAGAGAAAGAAAGAATTAGGATTCCATGTTCTTCAGGAAGGTATTCTATCTACAACTTCTACAACTTGAACTATGTGCCTTTTTTTTTTTGCTTCTTTAGTTATTTCCAGATAAGGTCTTACTTTTAACCTAGGCAGGCATTAAACTGTGATTTCCTACCTGTGTTTCCACTGTAGCTAAGACTACAGGCATGTACTATCATTCCAAGAAAGTATGAACTTTTAAGGTAATGTGATGTATTTAGAATTATTGGTGCTACTTGAATTATATGAACTATTGTATTTGCAATTGTGGATTCAGTTAAGTTGTGGTTAGAAGATGTTAGCTCTTTCATTGTTAAGCCAAGTTTTAATACTATCATTAGCTGAGTCATGTAAGGGATAGCTATTATATTAAATTTCAGAACTCTTTGCAAGAGTTGTTTATTATTCGAGATACTCCAGTGCTGGAGTTGTCTTGAATAAAACTGAACATTTTCCCACTGATTCTTTGTGCTATATTGTTCACTCTGAAATATAGTAAAAATAAAAGTTCATCAAGTGTTTGGAATTTAATTACTGGCCGATGTTAATTAGATTCATTGAATTAGAAGAGAAACAAAACACATTTTAGTACACATGAGAAAATGGAAGTCAGGCACAGTATGTTAACTAGAAAAGGATATTGAACTTGGAAATAAAGCACTGACAATGTCCTGTTCATTGAGGGCAGGGTTATATTCTTGAAGCATGACATTTTAATATGCATTTTGGAGGCCCTCTTGGTTAAAGCAAAACAGAATAATTCTAAATATATATATTCTAAAATTTAGTTATTTTTTGATTTGTTTTGTTGGCTCACCAATACTTTTTAAAAAATACATGATTTCACATTTGAAGAGCAAGCTAACATAAATTTCACATATACTG
>NW_027204958.1:0-18791 GCF_024711535.1 Dipodomys merriami | reverse complement strand
ATCCCAATAAGGAAGGGGATCCTTCACTTTATTCAGTTTTGCAGCTGGGGAATCCGAGGCAAAGAGAAGCCAGATGACCTACTTATGACCTCAAGTTCACAGGAAGCTCGGCCTGACTTCTCTACCATGCTCCCTAGGACAATGGGTGCTATTCAGTCCACTTCTTGTGGTGGGAAGTCCACTTCTTTCAATCGTGGTTCTTGAACTCTAGGATTGGGCATTGTTCCCGAGCTCCTCAGCTCAAGGCTAGCGCTTTATCACTTGATCCCACAGTGCCACTTCCAGTTTTCTGGTGGTTCTTTGGAGATAAGATTCTCAAACACGTTCCTCCAGGGCTGTCTATGAACCATGATCCTCATATCTTAGCCTCCAGTGTAGTTAGGATTAGAGTTTTATGCCACTGGCACCTGATTCAAGTGTAATCTGATTTTCTCTCTCTCTCTCCCTCTCTCCTTTTCTCCCTCTCTCCCTATCTCCCACTCTTCCTCCCTCCCTCCCTCCCTCCCTCCCTCTCTCTCTCTCTCTCTCTCTCTCTCTTTCTCTCTCTCTCTCTCTCTCTCTCTCTCTCTCTCTCTTCTCTCTCTCTCTCTCTCTCTCTCTCTCTCTCTCTCTCTCTCTCTTCTCTCTCTCACTGTAGCTCTCAGGAACGGGTAGAATGGGTGCTGTAGGAGGTGGGCCAACGTCCCCAGGTAGCTGGAACCCAATATGGCCCACTCATTCTGGAGTTGGGCTGTGGGTAGGGAGCTGTCTCATTCAGCATGTTGATACATCTCCATGAGATCAGCCCTCTGAGCCCTTGCAAGACTGTCAGGGTTATTCATTTTCCATCTAGCCTTACTGGATTTATTATATTGTATTCTTTTCTACATTATTTTCTAGCACCTGGCCAATATTATGGTACATAGTTACTGAATGAAAATGTAAACTTAAGAAATTCATTTAGGGATCTGGGAATGTGGCTTCATGATATGATGATTGCCTTGCATGCATGAAACCCTGAATTCAATTCCTCAGTACCACATAAACAGAAAAACACTGGAAATGGTGCTGTGCCTCAAGTGGTACAGTGATTGCCTTGAGCAAAAAAGCAAAAAAAAAAAAAAAAAAAACCAAAGCAAAAAACATTTAATTAGTAAATGAAAAATAAAGAACCCATACTTGGAATATGTAATTGCTCCTGCCATACTGACACCTGACAATAGTCCATAATTCATGTACTTTTTCTTATATTAGGATATTGTGTTGAAAAAAAGTTTTGTTCATTAGGTCAGAGCAATTAATGTCTTGAATGTGCTTAGATGTCAGGTGAAGATTAATTCTGGAAATTCAAAGATTCCAGGTTTTTGAATGGCCTCTGCTAATCACAATGAGAAGGGTAGTGTAAGTGAGATTTGGAAATCTTTTTGGTTATTCATGGCACCACAACGGCAGAGGCAAATTAACAGTTGTGACAGAAGAGAAGGAATAACTCCAGAATTAATGACTAAATGATAGTTACTAACGTATACCAGAAACGTTATAGAGAACCATTTTTGGTTATTGAACAAATAGTTATCAACTAGTCTTATTCCGCATTACCTTTAGCATTCTAAATCTCTTAGGCTACTTCTTAATCTCTGTGTAATACATGTATCTCCTTCTGTGCTGTTTTTTCTTACCTTAAACTCTTTGCTTTCTAAAAATCTCAGTCTTTCTATATTTCTCTATGAACATTTCCTGATACTAAATACACCTACACAGACTGCAGAGAATGCTAACTAAGGGTCCCATAGCTCATGAGTCATTAATGAAACAACATGGAAAAGGAGGACATATTTATTGTTACCTCAAATTTTCTGAAAAGCTGCAATGCCATCATTTGATTCAAATTTCTGTTATTTGTCTACATAGTGTCATTCAGTGCACATAAATGCAAATATGAGCTGGGTGCTGGTGGATCACGCCTGGAATCCTAGCTATTCAGGAAACCAGAGAATTGTGGTTCAAAGACAGCCTGGTCAGGAATGTCCATGAGACACTTATCCTCAATTAACCACCTGAAACCCGGAAGTGGTGCTGTAGCTTAAGCGGTAGAGCACTCAATTTGAGCTGAAGAGCTGTGCGAGTGTGCCCAGGATCAGAGTTCAAGCCCCACAACCAACAAAAAGTGCAAATATTACCTTAAGTTTCCCCAAAAGGAAGGACAAGATCAATAATCTTCCCAAGCAGAAAAAATAATTTCAAAAGGATTCAGTGCACCTACTTTTGCTGAGTTATTTAAGTTATGGCTTCTTTGCTAGACATATTCTCTTCCTTTAAAAATTGTCAAATACTAGCTTTACAATAAACTTCATCTAATATTTTTTGTTTCAAAAGAGAAGTCTATACAGTTGATGTCACTTAGCTTTCTTACTATCTTAATTCAAAGCCAAACCAGGCAGGAGAGTATGTCAAACTCTTATCGCAAATTGAACACCAAAAAACCAGAAGTGGAGTTTTGGCTCAAACAGTAGATTTCTAGCTTTGGGGGCAGGTGGGCAGGAAAGACAACTGTTCAGGGACAGGATTCAGCCTCTGGGTTCAAGGCTCAGGACTAGCACAAACTAAACAAACAAGCAAATAAAAATCCCAGATTTATCTTTGGGGCCCTACTTAAAGGTGAACTGGTCAGAGTAGAGGCTTCTTTTGCTGATCATATTGACTGGATCCTGCTTTTTTGGAATCCTTGTTGCTCTGGAGAACTCAGAACCAGACCAAAGGAATTGATAACTGACTTCTGCATCGAGAATCATCTCAGGGGAGAAATATCCATCTATAAGACACTTTAAAACCTCTATGTCTTTGTTACTTTGCAGGAGAACACTTTTAAAACAATGTTATTTCCTTTTGTTTTATACTGGCCTTCAAATGGTACATTATTTCTTTTTATAACACTATGAACTAGAAGTTTACAGAAAAAAATTATATGAGTAAAGAACACACTCAAAAAGCCAGGGACAGAGTTTCCTTCAAGACTTGGGATACTTTTTTGTACAGTAAAAAGGAAAGCACAAGGTAACTTGAACTTTGTTTTTCCTCTATGTTCCATTCCTCTCCTGGGGTCAGTTTCCACATCCAGTAACAGTTACTTCCAGTAACAATCGATGGTGCTGCTTGAGGTATACTGAATGTTTTCTGGCTTCACTGCAAGAAGACTAGAACACCTATGGACCTGAGGTAAAACGTATTTCAGAGAAAATTTAGTAAAGAGAAAATATGAAATTTATATTGCTTATAAATATATTATACATGAGTACATTGAGTTCAAACTTTGTAAGTTCTCTGTAAGTTAAGGCGAATTTTAAATAGGAAGAAGGTTTTCAGAACATTCTTTTTGTGACTGTACGTGCTGTTCATTATTTCCCAAGTATGCATGAGCTAACAGTAGGGAAACAATAGCAATAATAGGAGAAAGAGAAGTTCTGTGTTTAAGTATAAGGGTTCCATACAGTATAGAAGACTACAAATAAGCAACATTGAAACAATAAAGCCAAATCCAGTATGTAGATTTATGAGAGTGATATACAGAAAGCAAGACTCCTATGTGGAACATGAAGTATGAGGCCACTCCCATTCTAAATCATGCTTGCTAATCATGCAACTTTGTAGAAAGTACAATGGAAGAATAATTCTGTTTTCAATGCAAGTCAGATATAAAAGCATGGATTTAACTGGAAAAATGTCCATCTTGTGAGAGCAGGGATTATGCTAGCAATAAACTGGTGCCTAAGATCTCATTTCTTTTTTTTCTTTACACACACACACAGACACACAGACACACAGACACAAACACACACACATACACACACACACACACACACACACACACACACACACACACACACACACACATATATATATATATATATATATATATTTGTTGGCGGTGATCTTGGGACTTGAACTCTGGGCCTGCGAGCTGTGTCTCTGCTATTGAGCTCAAGCTAATGCTCTACTACTTGATCCACAGTGCCAATTCCAGTTTTCTTTTAGTTAATTTGAGACAAGAGTCTCTGGGAGTTTCCTACCGGGGCTGGCTTTGAACCTCAATCCTCATATCTCACCATGACCCAGCTTACGATCACATTCCTAACAGTGTACACTCAAGATGTGTAATGTGTCTGTTCATCTATCTTTATAAGAATTCTTTAGTTAGGGATGAAAGGTATCTCAGAGGTACAGAGCTTGCCTCGCATGCATGAGGCCCTTGGTTCGATTCCTCAGTACCACTTAAGCAAAAAAGAAAAAAGACAAAATTGGCGCTGTGACTCAAGTGGTAGAGGGCTAGCCGTGAGCTGAATTGCTGAGGGACAGAGCCCAGGACAAGAGTTCAGGCACCATGACCAGACACCCCACCAAAACAACAAAAAAAAAGAATTCTTGAGTTAAAAATATGGGCTACAGCTTAGACATTACTCTCACAAAAATGTTTGTCGTTTAAAAGTTGATACTCCTGGAGAAATAAAACCTAAGAATGTAAAGGAGTCTGGGAAGTTCTATTGGCATCCAGCCTGGGCAGAACACTCTTTGCAACAGTATATAAAATTAAGCAGTCAAAATCTGGATTGGAAGAATGGCTCAATTGATGGAATATCAGTCATGAGCAAGATTGCTGAATAAAAGCTTGAGGCTTTTGCATATATACATACAGACATACACATACACCCAGAGGCACTTATATATGTACACACAAATACACAAATGAAACAACTCTCAGAATGTGTAGAAAAGTTACAAAACAATAAATATATGTCCTGAACAAGACTAGAATCAAGTGATAATTTTTAATATTTGAAAGTCCTCAAATGAACTTCCTTCAAATAAGTTTGAGAATATTACATTGGTAGGGATCAGAGATAGTAAAAATCAATAATCATTATTAAAGGGATCAGATCCATGGAGGAATGAATCAGAGATCTGGCCGGTGCATTTGAAAATGTTCATATCCTGTATCAAATGTTAGAACATCTTTAAAAATAGTAGATAAAGTCTAAGCAGTCACTCTGGTGTATAATATCACTGGAGAAGTTCAGAATTCGTAGTCTATATCTAGATAAAATAAAAAAAGAAACTATGGCAGGGCAATGTGATACAAGCTTAGAATTCTAGCACTGAGATTAAGACAGGAGATTAGATAATGGAATTTCATAGTGATACCTTCCCTGGACCAAGGTGTATAATTTTGTCTTAATAAAACAAAACAAACAAGAAAGGAATACATAGTTGGACATTTGGGCTAATTTTGTCATTATGTTTTGAGAAGTCAAATTTCCTGTTGAAATGCAACTCATACTTAATCCTCACTTGTGTTTTAAATTCTCTCTTCATTACAGAACACTCCTAGATGCAAAATGACTCATGATTCCCATCCAAAATTTGAAAAAATAAGTTATCATCATTCTGTTGTAACCCAAAGAAATGATGAAGAATTACACAAGCTTAAGCTTGGAAAAATAGCAAAGTTCATCTAATGAAGGATTTTGAAGATCTTGCTAAATTAGAATTTAGATTTAAAATATTTTGGTTTTGTTTGTAATTTTATATTCTATAGGATTCTACAAAATTGTTTTTAAGTAGAGGGTTTAATTGACATTCACAAATGATTTTGCATTCTATGTGCCTAGAATATTCTTTCAAAAACTTAGTAAATAGATAATTCCAACAGTTCATGTATGAAATGATAATGTGAATGTTGTAGACAGAGTTGCCAACAAATTGATGACATTAATTTATAAATTTAGAATAAGAGAAATTTTTGGAATCTTTGGTATAACATGGTATGAAGAGCATAATCGTGTGACATCTTCTTTCTTCTACCTGTATGTAACACAGGAAGCAATTTCCTTAATTATTTGCTACTGTATACACTGAGAAAAATGTTACGTTTGGGGTTTGATTTTATTTTTGTTTTTGTTTTATTGGTTTGTCCTAGGGCTTTTACTCTGGGCCTGGACACTGTCTCTGAGCCTGTTTATGCTCAAGGCTCGTGCCCTACCACTTCAACCTCAGTGCCACTTGCATCTGGGTTTTGCTGAGAAGTTTATTGGAGATAAGAATCTAGGGAATATTCTTGCCTGGGTGGGCTTTCAACTATAATCTTCCAATCTTAGCATCCAGAATTTATATGATAGCTAAAAATTATAAATATAAGTAATATTTGCAAATGTTCTGATCTTAAAAATACCAGTGGGGGGAAAATGATGCAACCCAGTTTATTGTGGTGTTCTTACCAGAACATGAATCGCATCACATTAGCAGAGCTGTATTTTTTCACAATAGAGATAAGCTATTCATCATATGAATTAAGGGAAGTTTGAGATGCACCCTAAAAGTTGGAGAATTTTGGGCTAGGATGACTCTATATCATAAATATTGGTATTGGTGGTCATAAAAATAATAGCTTATTGTGATAAACAATTGCTTACTCTTGAAGAATTCATTATTACCGATGCTACATAGTTTTATCCTCTACCAGAACATGGTTATTTTTCTGTTGTCTCTCAATCTGTAACACCCAATTGGAAAATGCATCTATTGCAAAATTACATAACATGCAAGCCGGTATTGTTTTGAATCTCTCAGGTATGGAATCTTCAGAATTTGAAAATGAGTAATTACTAGTCATTGGAATGTTGACGAACACATATATTCTGTCTTCTTAACAACTTATTTACTTTTACAAGTTATTTGTTTCCATAGAATTAAACTGTTTTCGCTTTTAGTATGAGAAAGTACTATATTTATTCTTTTTTCAAAATATTGGTAAGTATATTGTGAAAATATTGTCTAGTCCGATAGCATTCAAGTTGATGGTCCTCTGATTAAAAAGGGGTAATTAATTCAAATTAGACACCAAAAGTATGGAATTTTAAAAAGTTACTACATAAAGAGTACTATGTACTTTACCAATACAGTGAAATTTTATTTCATGCAGCTTATTTTTTAAATTTAATTTTATTGTCAAAGTGATGTACAGTGTGGTTACAGTAATTTTAAGGTAGTGAATACATAACTTTTCAAACTTGTTACCCCTTCCCTCATTTTCTTCACAGTTTTCCTTCACCCCAGTACCCCTCACAAGTTGTAATGTACATTTCCAACATATTGTCTTGTGAGTATTGCTATTGCATTGGTTTGCCTTTGTCCTTTGTCTCACCATTTTGTAGTTCCTCTTCCCTTCCCTAATTAAGGTAAATATATACACAATACACAGGCTACCAAAATCAAATACAGCAGGGAAAAAAGCATAGGGGAAAACCCCAAAAGAAAATGGAAATCACATAGTACATTAAAAACAACAATCGCAAATAATACTCTCTGTTTCCATATCTTGGAGTTCATTTTGCTTATCATAAGATTATAAGGTTATATATATGCATAACAAAGCCACTGGAAAATAGTAGTTTCATGGACACTATATCATGAAAACAACATGTTAACTGTTTTTGATATTAAAGGTGGAGTTAGGATTGATGAACTGGTGGTTCTAATAAAGGAATTTCACAAGAGTTTTAAAATTATGACAGGTTTGGCTGGGAAGGTGGCTCAGTGGTAAGAGCGCTTGCCTTGCATGCCTGAGGCCCTGGGTTCGATTCCTCAGCACCACATAAGCAAAAAGAAAAAAAGCCGGAAGTGGTGCTGTGGCTCAGGTGGTAGAGCGCTAGCCTTGAGCTGAAGAGCTGAGCTACAGCGCCCAGGCCCAGAGTTCAGGCCCCACGACTGCACACCCCCCAAAACTGACAGGTAAATTTTAATTTGTTCAAACTTTTTAACAACTTAGCCGATTATGAAAATTTAAAATTTCTTGGGAAAATAAGCTTTCATGCAAAATAATCAATGGAGACTTAACTGAGAGGGAGCAAAGTGGGTGAAGATGGCTCATGTTCATACTAAACAAACAAACCTCAGAACCCTTGTTATAAGTCCTGTAGGTTCCCTTGAGAATTGTCCTTACCCAGGAAATCTACTCACTGTGTGAAACAAGGTTGTAGTGGAATTTAAATTCAACGTTCTTAAAAAAAATCAAAATTTGTGTATTGATTTAATTACAAAACAGTAATTCTCTGAAAAAGATAATTTGGGTCAAAATATTTAGGGAAAAAGTGCACTCAAAAATGTTTGTAATACGTTCTACAATGTCTTTGCATGTGAAGCACTGAACTACAGAAAAAAACCTGATTGGATACTTGAAACCAATGATTTCACATTTCTTAGTAGCTCAAAAATATAATATCCTTATTAACTTGAGATAGTGAAGACTTCTCTTATTACATAAGCCAAAAAGTTTTGGGATCAGAAAAGAATTGAGCAAATTGAAAAGTCAAGAAAACGCGTTCTTAGAAGCCCTAGCTAAGCATATTGGCTTCAGCAGTGGAGGGAGACCAAACTTTTTGATATATTGTCTTAATATTTTTGCTACCTAAAGTGATTTTACAGAGCCTATTTAGCTCACTACAATTTAGAATGGATTGAATGAAGACATGAAAATAAATTCCACATCCAAATAAAAGAGTTTTAAAAGAGAAACAAACCATGAAGATGTAGCAGTGGGGAAGGACTTATAGTCCTTCAATTTCACTAGACTTGAAGCCAAGAATCTGTGATTAGTTGGAAATCAAGCAAGAGCTAAGAGAAGGACAGAGACATAGGACATAGGAGCATTGTCATTTTGTAACAAACACTGTCATAAAAGGTATGGATGATTTAACTCTATTCTTTTCCATACATCCTTCTGAGCAAATGCAAGACCAAGAGAAAGATAATCTATTGAAATAATTTTTGAAAGAATAACTTCACTGATCCTGATATGGTATCTAAAGAGAGTCTTAAGAGAGAAGATAAAAGTGAAGTATTCTTCGGTTTCCTCTAAGCATTTTGTTAGCAAAGTATATCTTTGAGGTTAGAAGTGATTGAACCAAAAAGTGGTGGAGTACCCATGTTTTTTTAAAATTTATTTTATTTGTGAACATACTGTACAGAGGGGTTACAATTACATGGGCAAGATAATGCATACATTTCTTACCAAGCATTGCAGCCTCCTCCTTTGTTTACCCTTTACCTCCCTTCACAGCCTCCCACTCACCCCCCACCCAATCCTTCCTCCCATCCCCCCCCACCAACATTGTAAAGCTCATTTTTGACATGACAATTTATACTTCTCATTGTTGCAACAGGTCCACCTGAATCCTTAAACGACTTGTTTTTCCCCATCTCCTCCACAAGTTATACTGACATCAAATATATTGAAAGTAGGGGTTATACTGTGGGGGAGGGACATACAAAGCAACAAAGAAATAATCTTATAAATGCGTTAGAAACACATGCATGAAACAAAAAAAAAACATTAAAATACCTATCTAAGGATTCATTTTCCTAACATCACATTATCTGACTTTTTCCGCTTGACTCATACATATACTAGATATTGCAAATAAGGGAAACCATGGGACCTGTGTTACTTTGTGCCTGGCTTACTTCACTTACTATAATTTTTTCCAAGTTTATCCATTTCCTAACAAATGGGGCAATGTCATTCTTTCTGATGGAGGCATAGCATTCCATTGTGTATATATACCATATTTTCTTGATCCATTCATCTACTGAAGGGCATCTGGGTTGGTTCCATATCTTAGCTATGGTAAATAATGCTGCAATATACATAGTTGTGCTGGTAGCTTTAGTGTGGTCTTTGTAAACATTTGGGTAAATGCCCAAAAGTGGGATTGCTGGGTCATAGGGGAGCTCTATGTGAAGTCTTTTGAGGAACCTCCATACTTCTTTCCAAAGTGGTTGAGCAAGTTTACATTCCCACCAACAGTGAAGTAAGGTTCCCTTCTGTCCATATCCCCTCCAGCATCTGTTGTTGTTAGAGTTCTTGATTTTTGCCATTCTAACTGGAGTGAGGTGGTATCTCAATGTTGCTTTGATTTGCATTTCTTTTATGGCTAGGGATGTTGAGCATTTCTTCATGTGTCTATTGGCCATCCCTCTTTCTTCTTCACAGAAGTTTCTCTTTAAGTCTTTAGCCCACTTATTTATTGGGCAGTTGTTTCTTTGAGGATTTGTTGTTGGGGGATTTAATATTTTGAGTGCCAATTATATTTTAGATATGAGACCCTTGTAAATTGTATGGCTAGTGAATATCTTCTCCCAATCCGTGGGCTTTCTAGTGATCTGGCTAGCTATGTCCTTGGCCAGGCAGAAGCTCTGCAATTGCATGCAATCCCATTTGTCCAACCTTTTTTTTATTTTATTTTTTGTGTTTTTGGGTCTCTATTAAGAAAATTTCAGCCTGTGCCAAGGACACCTAGGGTTTCTCCTATTCCATCCTGTAATATTTTCAGACTGTCTACTTTGACTCTGAGGTCTTTAATCCATTTGGAGTTGATTCTGTTGCAGGGTGATAAATAAGGATCTAGCTTTAGTTTTCTACAAGTAGTTGATGAATTTTGCCAGCACCATTTACTGAAGAGGCTGTCTTTCTTCCATTCTATTTTTTAGCTCCCTTATCGAAAATTAGATGGCTATGGGACTGTAGGTTCATTTCTGTGTTTTCAATTCTATTCCGTTGGTCACCTTTTATGTTTTACTTCATCTTTCACTATTTGGATTCCCTTTAAATTTGCATCTTGTCTTATTGTCCCAGCTAGCATTCTAATACTAAGTAGTTGAAGAGGAGTGGAGAGAGCAGACATCCTTATCTCTTTCCTTAATTAATAAGAAATGGCTTTACCTTTTCACCTTTAAGTATAATGCTGGCTGTAGGTTCATCAATTCTTAGAAGAAAGAAGAGCACTGGAGCAATATCAGTTCCAAATTTCAAACTATACTAAAAAGCCACAATAATAAGAAGAGCTTGGTACTGGCACAAGAACAGTTCTGAGGACCAATGAATAGGACTGAAGACTCAAAAATAAACACACTGACATATTGCCACCTAATCTTTGACAAGGGAGCTAAAAAAAATAGAACGGAAGAAAGACAGCCTTTTCAGTAAATGGTGCTGGTAAAATTGGTTATACACCTGTTGAAAACTAAAGCTAGATCCATATACATATTTATATATCATATATATCATGCAGGGTGATATATATATATATATATATATATATATATATATCTTAATAGAGAACCACAAACAAAACAAATCAAAGAGAGGTTGGACAAATGGGATTGCATCAAACAGCAGAGCTTCTGCAAGGTAAAGTTCATAGACAGCAAGATCAATAAAAAGCCCACTTACTGGGAGAAGTTCTTCATGAGTCATAAAACAGACAAAGTCTTATATATAAAATATACTTAGGACTCAAAATCATAAATACCCCAACAACACATCCTCAAAGGAACAACTGTCCAATATCTAAATTGGCTGAAGACTTAAAGAGAGACTTCTTTGAAGATGAAATAAAAAAGAAGAAGTATATATATATCTGTAATTTGGAGAGAGGAAGGGATATAGCAGAATGCTAAATGGGGATTCAGGTTGACCATTGTGACAGTGAGATGTACAGGACACTGTGCAGAAAATGAATTGACAATCTCAGGCAGGTGTCGAGGAGGGAGGAGTTGGAGATGTGGGGAAGGAAAGGATGGTAGGAGAAAAACAAAGGAGGAGGTAACAATGCTGTATACGAAATGTACTCATTACCTAGTCCTGTAACTCTGAGCCCTCTGTACAGTATTTTTACAATAAAAATATATTTAAAAAAATCTCTGCCTGCTGTAGATTTCCAGTGCTGCCCTCGGAATTGCATTTTCTGCCTATTCTGGCTGTGGTTAGGTCCACCTGCACAATGGATCAGTAGTCTTCAAGGCATCTTGGTCTTCCAGTGGGACTTGGATTATTCAGAGGTGGTTGGAACCAGGCCAAGGACAGGACAAAACCACTTCCAGGACATGCCTTCCTCATTACACAGGCAACTAGGATTGCAAGCAGAATTTCTCTGAATTTGACTCCAGAAATCTATCAGTGAACCAAAAGGCAAGTCCACCAAACACCTCACTCTTCCCCCCCATTTCCTCCTTTCTCCTTCCCTGGGAAAGTAGAAAATAATTTTGCAGGTTTTGACACACACACAAAATGCACACCATCTCCCCTGGTAAACTTGGTTTCAAGTCACTGAGTCATGTCAACGGATAATGCTGCATTCATTATTCTGGATAACATCTTCAGGTTGTTTGATGCCTTAATTTGTTGTTGTTGTTGTTGATGTTGTTGGTAGGGGTGCCTGAACTCTGGGTCTGGGTGCTGTCCCTGAGCTGTTCAGCTTAAGGCTAGCGCACTACCACTTTAGCCACAGTGCCACTTCCAGTTTTTTCTGCTTATATGGTGCTGAAGAATTGAACCTAAGACCTCATGCATGCAATATACTGACTCTACCACTGAGTCTTCTTCCAGCCCTAATGATTTAATTCTTTAAAATTTATTTTTGTCAATTATGGGCCTTGAACTCAGGGCTTGGGTATTAACATATCCCAGATTTCTTTAGCTCAAGGGGAGCCCACTCCCAATTGAGCTACAGTGCCACTTTCTGTTTGGAGATAACTGACTCACAGACTTTCATGCCAGGATTTGCTTTGAACAGATGAATTTTTAAATTATATTTCTCCTAGGTGTTTATTGGAACATTACAGTTTTTCTGGAATTTAAAGTTTGCTGTAAACCTTTGTCTTCAAGTAATCCAAAATTATTAAATATTACATTTCGACGCTATCCTTTAGCACATCCATTTTGAAATTATTATCTTAAGATGAAATTCTAATTCTTTGTAGTCACAACGCATTAAAGTCCAAATAGGAAATATGCTAATTTCAGCAGCCTTGGCTCTCTTTCCTCTTTTTTTCTCTCCAGTATCTTTTCTTGTTTTGGAACAAGTGTCATGGACTGTCCAACCAAGCAAAAGGAAGATTATTCAATTAATTTAATAGAAAAGGAATCCAGCCTACCTGCATCTCAAGGGAACTTTGAGTATAATGTTAATCTAACAGTGGATTTTCAGTCATTTTGATAATTTTTTGTTTAACCACTCATTAAAGAGGTTCCAAAAGGCTAGATTCAAAAATCATGTTCTGCTTTCTAAGAATGTTTAATAAGCTAGTAATTCAACAAAGATTACATGGTGAAGAATTTCTCTTTTATCATAGCCCTTACCACTGATCCCTTCCCTTCAAACTTGTAGCTTTGTTCAGTTTTCTTGTTCCAGCATTCATTTTGGTATTTGCTTCAGTAATATCCTTGTAGGATTTGACAATGAAATCCCATTAATTATTAGAGAGCTCAATTCATATTGCCAAAGGCAGACTCATGAGCAGTTCATAAAGCATAAACTATTGAGAATCATTAACATGGTCATATGCAAATATTCCATAAATTAATATAAGTACCACATAAATGTGCATCTTCATATACTTTTAAAAATGCAAAGTAGTTACATATATATGTCATAAAATAATTCAGATCACTGGTAGAAGAGATTAAGCTAAAATTTTTATTTATATCATCCCCAATATTTTGTGAAATTTTCTTTTCTCATTAACATTCACCTTAGGACCTGCTTTTCCTAGCAACAAGTTATAAGTTGATATCCTTAGATTTTAGTCCCCTCTGAGTAACGTCTTTTCTTTCCACCACTAGTTAGTCCCTCATGTTAAATACCTGAGGAATAACGTCCCATTGTGCCTGCAAGAGAAGTACCCAAGTCGATTGTCTGTGCCTACTCTTGCTTTGATTTGTTTGTGAATGTGGAAGCAGAGACAGGGGTGTCAGAGATCAGGTGGCTGGAACCATGGTGTTAAGAATTATGGGTAGCAAAATGAGTAGCAGAAAATAGGATACCAGGGAAAGGGTAATTGTGACTGTAATTGCTGAGTTGTATTGTCAGTAAATTGGGTAGCAGCAACAGCTTTGCAGGGGTTGGGGCAGCTAATACATGTATCCAGAAAAATTTAGCAGTGACAAGGAAACACAGACAAAATGAAAGATAAAAGTTGTGAGGCATTGTGGGAATTCTTTGTCTACCCATTCTAAAAACATAGAAGATGGTATTTTAAACTAAAACTACAAAAGAAAATTTAAGTTCTTGGTGCTAACAAATCTGTCCAGGTGTTATTACATTAAATAGAGAATTCAAAACGGTTTTTCTTCATGAATACAGAGATCAAAGATATTATAATTCTTATTTCAAAATGCAAATTAAAGGGGAAAATTAGTCAGGAGATAAAATTCATATTGAATGTTAATATTTAAGAAGAAAAGAAGATCCTAGATGTCGGACTAAAGACAAAGCAATATTAGAGCATTATATGTTCAATAATAATTAAGAAACTTTAATTGAAAAATTGAGCTAGAATGTTCACATCAGGAAAAGGCAAGCAATCAGAGTCTACCACCAACAAAGAAACATCATAATGTATATCTCAGAAAAAGGAACCAAGTTCCTTATCCTTGATGTCAATGATACACATAACCCCCCTTACAAACACACACACACACACACACACACACACACACACACACACACACACACACACACACACACACACACACACAAATTATGCAACAGCTCAAGCTACTCACATCCATTCAACATGAATCAAAGATCTTCTTGTAATACTTGAAACTTTAAACTTTGAAGTCTTACTCTGGAAACATTACAGGAAGGAATAGGAGAAACCCTAGGTCTCCTTGGCACAGGCCGAAATTTTCTTAACAGAAACCCAGAAAAACAAAAAATCAAAGACAAATGTGACAAATTGGATTTCATGAAATTGCAGAGCTTCTGCATGGCAAAGGACATAGCTAGCAAGATCACTAGAAAGCCCATGGATTGGGAGAAGATATGCACTAGTCATTCAAAGGATAAGGGTCTCATATCTAAAATATACCTGGGACTCAAAAAATTAAATCCCTCAACAACAAATCTTCAGAGAAACTACTGCCCATTAAATAAGTGGGCTAAAGACTTAACGAGAAACTTCTCTGAAGGGGAAAGAAGGATGGCCAATAAACACATGAAGTAATACTCAACCTCTCTAGCCAAAAAAGAATTACAAATAAAAACAGCATTGAGGTACCACCTCAGCCAATTAGAATGGCTATACTCAAGTACTCTAATAACAACAGATGCTGGAGGGGATGTAGTCAGAAGGGAACCTTACTGCATTGTTGGTGGGAGTGTAAACTTGTTCAAACACTTTGGAAAGCAGTATGTAGGTTCATCAAAATACTCCACATAGAGCTCCCCTATGACCCAGCAATCTCACTGTGGGGCATTTAACCACATGATCACAAACAAGATCATAGTAAACCTATCAGCACACCTATGCTTATTGTAGAATTATTTACCATAGCTATGATATGGAACCAACCCAGATGCCCCTCAGTAGATGAATGGATCAAGAAAATGTGGAATATATACACAATGGAATTCTATGCCTCCATCAGAAAGAATGACATTGCCCCATTTGTTAGGAAATGGAAAGACTTGGAAAAATTATATTAAGTGAAGTAAGCCAGACCCAAAGAAACATAGGTCCCATGGCTTCCCTTATTTGCAATAACTAGTATATGTCTGAGGCAAGCAAAAAATTCAGATAAATGGATGTTAGGGAAATGAACCCCAAGATAAGTATTCAATTTTTTTATTTAATGCAGTTGTTTCTAACATATTTTTAAGATGATTTCTATATTGCTTTTTATGTCTCTCCCCCTGCTTTCACTGTATTTGATATTGGTACAATTTGTGTAGGGGAAGGGCATAAACAAATCGTTTAACGACGGGTACAGGTGGACACATTGCAACAATGAGATATACAAGTCATTATGTTTAAAAATGAACTTTACAACTTTGGTGGAGGGAGGAGGGGTTTGGCCATCTACTTTCCAGCTGATCTATAGGTGTAGAAGCAAAACATAATACAAAGCAATACAAACCAGTTCTTACTATAAATAATTTTTCTTTGAACATCTTAAAAATCAATTCTGACAACATGCAATAAAAAATCCCTAAGTTTAAAGCATTCTTCTAGACAAATTGAAGAAATACTGAGAACATGTATTTTAAGAATAATTTCAGAGAGCTTGAACTCAGGGCCTGTGTTCTGTCTCTGATATTTATTACTAAAGACTAGTGCTGCCACTTTGAGCCACAGTGCCACAGTAAAGTCTCACCAATTTTCCTCTCCATACTGGCTTTGAACTATGATCTAGATGTTTCAGCTCTCTGCATAACTAGGATTATAGGCATGAGCCCTTGCACCTGGCTAGAATAATTGCTTACCTGAGACAGAGGCCAGTTAGTATTAAATGTCATTCATGTTTAACTTTGTAAAATAAAGTTAACTGAAATGCCTTCCACTAGAAATAAGGAATTAAATGTGTAGGTGGGTTACAAAGTTCTTACCAAAAGATACATATTTTCCTTGCTTTGTTTTTCTTCCAAAATTGTTTGCTTTCCAGAATCATACCTTTTCTTTCCTTGATGGTTTCTTTAGTTTATTTCATACATGCCCACAGCTCCTTCAACTATCAATTCTTTTGTGAAGACCTTGCAAATATCTATTTTCAGTCCAAACTCCTTGTGTGCACCTCTCATCCATATATTCAACTGACATAAAAACTTGTGAAACAGTAATAATCTCTTATCATTACTGGATATTAAAGTGTAAGTAAAATTTAAGAAAATAAAGAATAACATAAATAAATATAACATGATTTTAATAGTAATGCTAAACATAAATGCAACGTCGATTATTTTCCGGAGCAATTTAATAAAAACCTCAAGGAAAAGAAATCAACTTTTTTGAGGGCTGATATTATGGTTTAAACTTAGGACCTTACCTTGTCACTTAGGTTTTTTCCCTCAAAGGTGGTGCTCTGTATTTGAATGACAGCTCCCCTTCCAACTTTATTTGGGGGATTATATAGAGATAAGAATCTCATGTAATAAAAACATTTGTGTCCCTATCTTGGGGTTCCTTTCACATAGCATCCTCTTATACAGTACCATGTACAAGTTACTCCAAGTAAGATTAACCATGGGACCTTAATCACTTAATATAATTGTTTCTGCGTCTTTCCATTTCCTAGCAAATGGGGCTATGCCATTTTTTCTGATTGGACGCATAGAATTCCAGTGTGTGTGTGAGTGTGTGTGTGTGTGTGTGTGTGTGTGTGTGTGTGTATCACATTTTCTTGATCCATTCATCTACTGAGGGACATCTGGGTTTGTTCCATATCTTAGCTATGATAAATAATGCTGCAATAAACATAGTTGTACCGGTAGCTTAGTATGGTCTTGTTTGTGATCATTTGTGTAAATGCGCAAAAATGGGGACTGCTGGATCATAGGGTGGCTCTAAGTGAGGTCTTAGAAAACTTTATATCAAGTGAAGTAAGCCAAAACCAAAGAAACATTGGTCCTATGTTTTCCCTTATTTGCAATAACTATTATATGTCTGGGACAAGCATAAAAGTTCAAAAGCTCTGTCCATATGACCAGATAAGATGCTGTTAAGCAAAATGAACCCCAAGATAGGATTTATAATCTACCATGTGTTTTTTTTATGTTCCTCCCCCATGGTTTAACCTTTGTTTTCACTGTATTTACTGTCGGTGCCCTGCATCTTGTATACACCCTTCTCTAGCTTCGGGAGGGGAAGGGACAAAACAAAATAGATAAATAGTGATACAGGCTGATGCATTGTAACAATGATATGCACAAGACACTATGTTGAAAAAGTATATTTACAATATAGGTGGGGAAGAGGGGAAGGGAGTAGAGGGGAGTGTATTTGTGGAGGTGGGAGGGAAGGGGAGCGGAAAAACAAAGGAGGAGGTAACAATGCTTGATAGAAAATGTACTCATTAACTTGCTCATGTAACTATAACCCCTCTACACAGCATTTTTACAATGAAAACCTCTTTTTAAAGATAGAAGGTGTGTCGGGCATCGTTGGCTCATGCCTGTAATCCTAGCTACTCAGGATGCTGAGTTCTGAGGATCACGGTTCAAAGACAGTTCGAGAAAAAGTCCGTGAGACTCTTATCTCCAATAAAACCACTATAAAACCGATGCTGGTGCTGTGGCTCAAGCGGTAGAGCACTCTTCTTGAGCTGAAGAGTGCAGGGACAATGCTTGTGCCCAGAGTTCAAGCCCCGCGACCGACACACACACACACACACAAAACAGAAGTTGTCATGTACACCAAGTATAGTAGCCCCATCTGTAATCCCAGCTGATTGGGAAGCAGAAATGACAAGGATCTTTTTCTCAGGCCAGGCCAAAGAAATAATTGCCAAGACAGCCATCTCAACAAATGAGCTGGCCATAGTAGTTCACATCTTTAATCCTAGCTAATTGTGTGGGAGACAAAAAGAAGCGATCTAAGATCATTCAGTCAATCTGAGATCAAACCCGGGAAAAAAGTTCAAGACCTCAAGTAAATAAAATGGACCAGAAGTATGGCAAAAGTAATTGAACTGCTTGTTGCTATACAACTAAAGTCCTATCTAGCAAGCAGAGAACACCTGAATAGAACCCTAGTAATACTTCTCTCTTCCACCAAAAAGCCTAAATAACTTTGTCCTATTGGAACATCTAATTTCAAGGCCACTGACAGATCAGAGATGGTGATATCTTAAAAATTGGGTATTCAAAATAGACAAAGTTCTTTAGGTTTTGAAAAAATTGAAAAGATAGGAAAATGCATGTGATGTTTGTTAACTCCATAATTCTTGAAAACATAAAATATACTCAAGTATTTAATATATATCC
>NW_027204957.1:0-18812 GCF_024711535.1 Dipodomys merriami | reverse complement strand
AACCCTAACACTCACCCTAACACTCACCCTAACCCTAACCCTAAACCTAACACTAACCCTAACCCTAACTCTCACCCTCAGCCTCACCCTAACCCTAACTTTAACCCTAAACCTCACCCTCACCTTAACCCTTACCCTAACCATAAACCTCAACCTAACTCTAACCCTAAACCTCAACCTCACCCTAGCCCTTGCCCTAACCCTAATCCTAACCTTAACCCTCATCCTAACCCTAACACTAACCCTAACCCTAACTCTAACCATCACCCTCACCTTCAGCCTAAACCTAAGCCTAAACCCAGAACTAACCCTAACAAACACACGGACCCTCACCCTAACCCTAACCCTAATCCTATCCCTAAACCTAACACTAAGCCTTACCCTCCCCTTAACTGTCACCCTAACCTAACCCTAACCGTCACCCTAACCTTAACTCTTACACTAAACCTCACCCTCACCCTAACCCTAACTCTAACCCTAACCCAAAACCTAAACCTCAACCTAACACTAACCCTAACCCTCACACTCACCCTCACCGTAACCGTAACCCTAAACCTAAACCTAAAAATAACTCTAACCCTAACTCTAAACTTCACCCTATCCATAACCGTCACCCTAACCCATAACCTCACCCGAACACTTACCCTCACCCTAACACTAACCCTAACACTAACACTAACCCTCACACTGACCCTAACCCTAAACCTAACACTAAACCTCAATCTAACACTCACCCTCAACCTAAACCAAACACTACCCCTAACCCTAACCCTCACCCTAACCCACCCCCAAACCCTACATCTAAACCTCACCCTCACCCTAAACCTATCCCTAACACTAACAGTAAGCCTAAACCTAACCCTAATCCTCAGGCTCAACCTCACCCTAACCCAAACCCTAACAATAACACTCATCCTAACTCTAAGCCTAACCCTAACCCTAATCCTAACCCTAATCCTAACCCTCACACTCATCCCCACCCAAACCCTAATCCTAAACATAACCCTATCCCTAACCCTAACCCTCACCCTAAACCTCAGCCTAGCCCTCACCCTTAAACTTATCCTAACCCTAAACCTCAACCTAATTCTCAACCTAACCCTAAACCTAATCCTAAACCAAACCCGAACTCGAACCCGAACCTTCAACCTCATGCTCGGCCAAAGCCTAAGCCTAAGCCTAAGCCTAAGCCTAACCCTCACCCTAACCCTGACTCTATCCCTAACCCTAAACCTAAACCTCATCCTAACCCTGACCATAATCCTCACGCTTACCCTCACAGTAACAGTAAACCTACCCCTAAACCTAACAATAAACCTAACCCTAACCCTAACCCTCACCCTAATCATAACCCTCACTCTAACCTTAACCCTCACCCTAACACTTACCCTCACCCTAACCCTAACCCGAACCCTCACACTCCCCTAGCCTTCACCCTAACCCTAACCCTCATCCTCACCCTAAACCTCACACTAACCCTAACACTAATCCTCAATCTAACCCTCACCCTCACCTTAATGTTAACACTAACCCTCACCCTAACCCTAAACTTCACCCTTACCGGAACTCTCACCCTCAGCCTAACCCTCACCTTTACCCTAACCGTCACCCTCAGGCTAACCTGCACCCTAACCGTAACCCTCATCCTAACCCTAACTGTACCCCAGAACCTCACCCTCACCATAACCCTAAGTCTAACCTTAACCCTAACACTAAACTTCATCCTAAACCTCACCCTAACCCTAAACCTCATTTTAACCCTAACCCTAACTGTAAACTTAACCATCACACTAACCCTAACCCTCACCCTCAATCTCACGCTCAGCCTAATCCTAAGCCTAAGCCTAACCCTTACCCTAACCCTCACCCTCACCCTAGCCCTCACCCTAAACCTAATTCTAACCCTCACCCTCACCCTAACCCTAACCCTCATCCTCACTCTAAAGTTCACACTAACCCTAACCCTAATCCTCAATCTAACAATCACCCTGACCCTAATCCTACCCCTTACTCTAAACCTAAGCCTCAACCTAACCCTCACCCTTATCTTAACCCTCAGCCTCACCCTAAACCTCACCTTTACCCTTACCATCATCCTAACCCTAACCCTCACCCTAACCCTAAACCTAACCCTAACCCTAAACCTAACCCTAATCCTAACATTCACTCTCACCTAACCCTAATCCTAACCCTAACCCTCACCCTAACACTAACCCTCACACTCACTGTAACCCTAACCTCAACCGAACCCTCACCCTAAAGCTATCCCTAACCCTAAACCTTAATCTAACACTAACCTTAACCCTCACGCTCACCCTAGCCCTCAGCATAACCCTAATCCTAACCCTAATCCTCATTCTTACCCTCACCCTAACCCTAAACTTAACCCTCACCCTAACCCTAATCCTAAACCTAACCCTCAACCTAAGCCGAACCCTCAACCTAACCATAACCCTCAAACTCACCCTCACCCTCAGCCTAAACCTATTCCTAAAGCTAAGCCTAACCCTCACTCCCAACTTAACCCTTGCTCTAACCCTAACTCTAACACTAATCCTAACACTAAACCTCACCCTAACCCTAACCCTCAACCTCAGCCTCACCCTAACCCTAACTCTAACCCGAAACTCAACTTCAACCTAACCTTAACCCTAATCCTAACCGTAAACCTCACCCTAACACTAACCGTAAACCTCACCTGCCACTAGCCCTCACCCTAACCCTAATCCTAACCCTAACCCTCATCCTAACCCTCACCGTAACACTAACCCTAACACTAACCCTCACCCTATCCCTAATCCTAACCCTAACTCTCAAACTGACACTAACCCTCACCCTCACCGAAACTCTTAGCCTAACCCTAACCCTAACCCTAAACTTAACCCGAACCCTAACTCTCACACTAACCCTAACCCTAATTCTCACCCTAACCCTAATCTTCACCCTTGCCATAACCCTCACACTCAGCCTAACCGTCACGTTTACCCTTACCTTCACCCCCATCCTAACCCTAACCCTAACCCTAACTCTCAACCTAACCTTCACCCTAACCCTAACTTTACCCCTAAACTTCACCCTCACTCTAACCCTAACTCTAACACTAAGTCTAACACTAAACCTCACCCTAACCCTAACCCTTAAACTAACCCTAACCCTCACCCTCACCCTCACCCTCAGCCTAAACCTAAGGCTAACACTAACCCTAACCCTAACCCTCACACTCACCCTAACCCAAACCCTAATCCTAATGCTAACCCTAATCCTAACCCTCACCCTCAGCCTCAGCCTCACCCTAACCCTAATTCTAACTCTAAACCTCACCCTAACCCTATCACTAAAGATAACCCTAACCATAAACCTAAACCTAACAGTAATCCTAACTCTCCCCCTAACTCTCAGCCTAACCCCAACCCTAACACTAACCCTAACCCTAAAGGTCAACCTAACCTTCACCCTAAACCTAACTCTAACCTTAATCCTCACACTCACCCTAACCCTCACTCTAACCCTAAACCAAACCCTAAACCTCGCCCTGAACCTAACCCTAACCCTCACCCTCACCGTAACCGAAACACTAAACCTAACCCTAACAATAACACTAACCCTTATCCTAACCCTCATCCCAACGATAACCCTCACAGTAACCCAAACCCTAACAACCACCCTTACCCTAAAACTAACCCTAACCATAACATTAACCCTTACACTAACCCTAATCGTAACCATAACCCTAAACCTCAACCTAACCCTCACACTCACCCTAAGAGTAACAATAACCCTATCCCTGACCCTCACCCTAACCCTACCCCTAACACTATATCTAACCCTAAACCTCACCCTCACCCTAACCATAATCCTAACCCAACCCTAAACCCCACCCTAACCCTAACCCTAACCCTCACCTGCACCCTCACACTCAACGTAACTCTAACCCTAACCCTAACAATAACACTAACCCTAACCCTAACCATCACCATAACCCTAATCCTCACCCCCACCCTCACTCCCACCCTCACCCTTAGCCTAACTGTAAACCTAAGCCTAATCCTCACCCTAAACCTCACACTCAGCCAAACCCTAACCCTAACCCTCACCCTTACCTTAACCCTCACCCTCATCTTAACCCTTACCCTCAGCGTAAACCTCACCTTTACCCTTACCATCATCCTCACCCTAACCTCACCGAACCCTAAACCTCATTCTAACCCTCACCCTAACATTAAACCTAACCATCACGCTAACCCTAACCCTCACCCTCAAACTCACCCTCAGTCTAACTGGAAGACTAAGCCAAAGCCTGACCCTAACATTTACCCTCACCCGAGCCCTCACCCTTACCCTAATCCTAACGATCACACTAACCCTCATCCTCACATCCATCCTCACCCTCAGCCTAAGCCATAGCCTAGCCCTAACCCTAATCCTCACCCCAACCCTCACTCTTAGCCTAACCATAAGCCTAAGCCTAATCCTCAACCTAAACCTCACAATCAATCTCACCCTAACCCTAATGTTAAACCTAACCCTATCCCTAAAGCTCAACCTAACCCTCACCCTCACACTTACCCTAACACTAACCCTAACCCTAAACCTCACCCTATCCCTCCCCCTAACCCTAACCCTACCCATAACCCTCACCTTCAGCCTCATGCTCACCGCAAACTTAACCCTAATCATCACCTAACCCTAAGCCTAACCCAAACCCTAACTTTAATCCTCAACCCCACCCTCACCCTCATCCTAAGCCTAAGCCTAACCCTAACTCTAACCCTAAACCTAACCCTAAAACTAACCCTAATCCTCAGCCTCACCCTCACACTAACCCAAACCCTAACCCTAACCCTCACCCTAATTCTAAGCCTAACCCTAACCCTAAACTTCACACTCACCCTCACCCTAACCCTAATACTAAACCTAACCCTATCCCTAACCCTAGCCCATACCCTAACCCTAAACCTAGCCCTCACCCTTACCCTAATCCTAACCCTAAACCTCAATCTAAACTTCACACTAACCCGAACCCTAACCCTCACCCTCATGCTCGGCCTAAGCCCAAGCCTCAGCCTAAGCCTAAACCTAACCCTAACCCTCACCCTAACACTAACACTAGCAAAAAACCTATCTCTAACCCTAAATCTCACTCTCACCTAACCTTAAATCTAATCCTAAGACTAAAACTAAACCTCATCCTAACCCTAACCCTAACCCTAACACTAACACTAATCATAACCCTAACCCTAACCCTAACAATAACCCTAACACTAACCCTCACACTTACCCTAACCATAACTCTCACCCTAAACCTAACCCTCACCCTAACACTTACCCTCACCATAACATAAACCCTAACGCTAACACCAATGCTCACACTAACCCTAAGCATCACCCTAACCATAAACCTCATCCTAACAATAACCCTAACCCTCAAGCTCACTCTAAACCTCACACTAACCCTAACACTAAACCTCAATCTAACCCTCACCCTCATTCTAACCCTAACACTAACCCTCACCCTAACCCTAACCCTCACCATTACTGTAACCCTCACCCTCAGCCTAACCCTCAAATTTACCCTTACCTTCAACCCCACCCTAAACCGCACCTTAACCCTAACCTTGACCCTAACCCTCACCCTAAACCTAACTCTACCCCTAAACCTCACCCTCACCTTAACCCTAACCCTAACCCTAACACTAAACTTCACCCTAAACCTAACCCTAACTCTCACCCTCACACTCACCGTAACCGTATCCCTAACCCTAACCCTAACAATAACCCTAACCCTAACCCTCACCATAACCATAACCCTCACCCTAAACCTAACCCTCACCCTAACACTTACCCTCACCCTAACACTGACCCTAACCCGAACACTAACCCTCACACTAACGCTAACCCTCAACCTAATCCTAAACCTCACCATAACCCTAACCCTAACACTAACACTCACCCTCACCCTAGCCCTCAACATAACCCTAATTTTAACCCTCACCTTCACCCTAACCCTAACCCACATCCTCACCCTAAACCTCACACTAACAGTAACCCTAATCCTCAATCTAACTCTCACCCTGAACCTAACCCTATCCCTTACCCTAACCCTAAACCTAACTCTAACCTTCACCCTAACACTCAACCTCAGCCTAAACCTCACCTTTACTCTTACCATTATCCTCACCCTAACCCTAACCCTCACCCTCACCTAAATCTAACCCTCAACCTAACCCTCACCCTAACCCTAACTCTAACCCTAAACCTTAATCTAACACTAACCCTAAAGCTCACCCTCAACGTAGCCCTCACCCTATTCCTAATCTTCATTCTTAACCTCACCCTAACCCTAACCTTAACCCTTTCCCTAAACATAATCCTAACCCTAAGCCTCAATCTTACCCTAAAACTCAAGCTCACCATAAACCTAACCCTAACCCTCACCCTAACCCTAAATTTACCCGAACCCTAACTCTCACAGTAAACCTAACCCAAACCCTCACTCTCAACCTCACCCTCAGCCTAACCCTAAGCCTAACCCTAACCCTAACCCTCACACTCACCCTAAACCTTATGCTAATCCTAATCCTAACCTTTAGCCTAACCCTCACCCTCAACCTAACCCTCACCCTAACCCTAACTCTAACACTAACCCTAACCCTAACCCTCAATTTCAGTCTCACCCTAACCATAACTCTAACCGTAAACCTCACCCTCACCCTAACCCGAACCCTAACCCTAACCCTAAACCTCACCCTAACGCTAACCCTAAACCTCACCCTCAAACTAGCCCTCACCCTAACCCTAATCCTATCCCTAACCCTCATCCTAACCTTCACCCTAACACTAACCTTAACCTTCACCTCACACTAACCCTAATCCTAACACTAACCCTCAACCTAACCCTAACCCTCACCGTCACCGTAACCCTTACCCTAACCCTCAACCTAACCCTAAATTGAGCCCGAACCCTAACTCTCACCCCAACCCTAACCCTAACCCTCACCCTAAGCCTAACCCTCACCCTTACCGTAACCCTCATGCTCAGCCTAACACTCAACTTTAACCTTACCGATACCCTCACCCTAACATTATCCCTAACACTAAACCTAACCCTAAACCTCAACCTAACCCTAACCCTCAACCTCACCCTGAACCTCACAATAACTCTAACCCTAACCTTAACAATAACACTTACCCTAACCCTAATCCTAACCCTAACCATCACCATAACCCTCACCCTCAGCCTCAACCTCAGCCTAACTGTAAGCCTAAGCCTAATCCTAACCCTAACCCTCACCGTAATCCTAACCCTAACCCTAAACCTAACCCTAAACCTAACCCTATCCCTCCCCATAACCCTAACTCTAACCCTAACCCTAGCCCTCACCCTTACCCTAATCCTAACCCTAAACCGTAAGTTAACTTTCACCGTAACCCTAACCCTAACCCTCACCCTCACCCTCACCCTCCCCATAACTCTAACCCTAACCCTAACAATAACTCTAACAATAACCCTAACCATAACCATAACCCTCAACCTCAGACTCACCCTCACAGCAAACTTAACCCTAACCATATCACTAACAATAACCCTAACACTAACCCTTATGCTAACCCTAATCCTCACACCCACCCTCACCCTCAGCCTAAACCTAAGCCTAACCCTAATCCTAACCCTCACCGTAACCCTAACCCTAACCCTAACTTAAAAACCTAACCCTAACCCTAACCCTAAACCTAACCCTAATCCTCAGCCCCACCCTCACCCTAACCCAAACCCTAACGCTAACCCTCCCCCTAACAATAACTCTAATTCTAAACCTCACCCTCACCCTAACCCTTACCCTAAACCTATCCCTAAACCGCACCCTAACCCTAACCCTCACCCTCAACCTCATCCTCACCATATCTCTAACCCTAACCCTAAGAATAACACTAACACTAACCCTAACCATAACCCTTACCATAACCCTCAGCTTCAGCCTCATGCTCACCTCATGTTCACTTAACCCTAAGCATAACACTAAAAATAAACCTAACACTAAGCCTAACCCTACCCCTAACTCTAATCCTCAAACCCACCCTCACCCTCATCCTAACCCTAAACCTAATCCTAACTCTAACCCTAAACCTCACCATAACCCTAATCCTAACCCTAAACCTAACACTAACCCTAACCCTAAACCTAACCCTAAACCTAACCCTAATCCTCAGCCTCACCCTCACACTAACCCAAACCCTAACCCTAACCCTCACCCTAACTCTAAGCCTAACCCTAACCCTAAACCTCACACTCACCCTCACCCTAACCCTAATCCAAAACAAAACCCTATCCCTAACCCTAGCCCTCACCCTAACCCTAACCCTAGCCCTCACACTTACCCTAATCCTAACCCTAAATCTCAATCTAACCTTCACTCTATCCCGAACCCTAATCTGAACCCTAAACCTCACCCTCACCCTCACCCTCACGGTAACTCTAACCCTAACCCTAACAATACCTCTAACCCTAACCATAACCATAACCAAAACCCTCGCCCTCAGACTCACCCTCACAGCAAACTTAACCCTAACCATAACACTAACAATAACCCTAACACTAACACTAACCCTAACCCTAATCCTCACACCCACTATCACCCTCAGCCTAACCCTAAGCCTAACCCTAACCCTAACCCTCACTGTAACCCTAACCCTAACCCTATCTTAAAAACCTAACCCTAACCCTAACCCTAAACCTAACCCTAATCCTCACCCCCACCCTCACCCTAACCCAAACCCTAACCCTAACCCTCCCCCTAACAATAACTCTAATTCTAAACCTCACTCTCACCCTAACCCTTACACTAAACCTATCCCAAAACCGCACCCTAAACCTAACCCTCACCCTCAACCTCATCCTCACCGTATCCCTAACCCTAACCCTAAGAATAACACTAACCCTAACCCTAACCATAAGCATAACCCTCACCTTCAGCGTCATGCTCACCGCAAACTTAACCCTAAGCATAACACAAACAATAAGCCTAACCCTATGCCTAACCCTAACCCTAACTCCAATCCTCAAACCCACCCTCACCCTCATCCTAACCCTAAGCCTAATCCTAACTCTAACCCTAACTCTCAGCATAACCCTAACCCTAACCCCACACTAACCCTAAAAATAAACGTAACCCTAAAAATAAGCCTAATCCTCAGCCTCACCCTCACACTAATCCAAAACCTAACCCTAACCCTCACCCTAATTCTAAGCCTAAACCTCACACTCACCCTCACCCTAACCCTAATCCTAAACCTAAACCTATCCCTAACCCTAGCCCTCACCCTAACCCTAAACCTAAAACTCAATCTAACGTTCACCCTAACCCGAACCCTAACCAGAACCCTACCACTCACCCTTATGCTCGGCCTAAGCCTAAGCCTAAGCCTAAGCCTAACCCTAACCCTCACCCTAACCCTAACACTAGCACTAACCCTAACTCTAACCCTAAATCTCACCCTCACCCTAACCTTAACTCTAACCCAAACCCTAAAACTAAACTTCATTCTAACCGTAACCGTAACCCTAACCATATCCATAACCCTAACACTAACCCTAACCCTAACAATAACCCTAAAACTCACACTCACCCTAACCATAACCCTCACCCTAACCCTAACCATCACCCTATCCCTTAACCTCATGCTCACCCAACCCTCACACTAAGCGTAAAACTCAACCTAACCCTAACCCTAACCCTCACCATCACACTCAACTTCACCCTCACCCTCCACCTCACCCTCACCCTCACCCTAAACCAAAACCTAACCCTAACCCTCAGCCTAACCCTAACCCTCACACAACCTTAAACTTAACCCTCACCCTCACCCTAACTCTAACCCTCACCCTAACCCTAATCCTCACACTAACCCTAAACCTAACCCTAACCCTTATCCTCACACTAACCCTCACCCTAACCCTAACCCTAACTCTAAGTCTCACCCTCACCCTAGCCTTCACCTTCACCCTAACCCTCACCCAAACCCTAACCCTCACACTCACCCTAAACCTCACCCTCACCCTAAAGCTAACACTAAACCTAAACCTCACCCTAATACTCACACTAAACCTAACCCTCACTCTCACCATAACCCTAACACTAAACCTTACCCTAACCTTTACCCTAACCCTTACCCTCACCATAACCCTAACCCTAATCCTCACACTAACCCTAACACTAACCCACACACTAAAACTCACCCTAACCCTCACCCTCACCCTAATCCTAACCCTCACCCACACCCTCACCTTCAGCCGAACCCTATCTCTAACCCTAATCCTAACCCTGAACCTCACCCTCACTCTGAACCTAACCCTAACCTTAAACCTCACCCTCACTGTAAACTTCAACCTAACCATAACACTAACAATAACACTAACCCTAACCCTAATCTAACCATCATCCTTACCCTCACCCTAACCCTAACCCTCACCCTAACCCTAACCCTCACCCTCACCCTAACCTTTATCCTCACACTAATCATAACCCTAACCCTAATCCTCACATTAATGCTAACCCTCACCCTCACGCTAACCCTACCCCTCACCCTACCCCTCACCATAACCCTAACCCTAACCCTCACCCTAGCCCTGTCCCTAACACTCAAATTTGCACTACCCCTCAATGTCACCTTCACCCTAACCCTTACCCTAAAACTAACCCTCACCTACACCCTCACCCTCAGCCTCACCCTCACCCTCACCCTAACCCTCACCCTAAACATCACCCTAACCCTAACCCTCACCCTAACCCTCACCCTAATCCTAACCCTAACCCTAATCCTCACCTTAAACCTCACCCTCACCCTAATCCTCACCCTCACACTAACACTAACCCTAAGCCTTTCCTTACCGAAAACCTCAACTTCACCCTAACCCTCACCCTAAACCTCACCCTCACCCTAGCCCTCACGATAAAACTAACCCTAAACCTAATCCTCACCCTCAAAGTCACCCCCACCCTCAGGGTAACCCTAACCCTAATCATAACACTAAGCCAAAACCTCACCCTCACCCCCACTCTAACCTTAACCCTAACCCTAACCCTAATGCTAACACTAGCCCTCACCCTCACCCTAACTCTAATCATAACCCTAACCCTAAACCTAACCCTAATGCTAACCCTAAACCTCAACCACACCCTAACCTTCAAACTAACCCTTACCCTCACCCTCACCCTAACTCTAACCCTAAAACTACTCCTCAACTTAACCCTCACCCTAACCCTAACCCTACCCCTCAGCCTAACCCTCACCCTAAACCTAACCCTAAACCTAATCCTCAGGGTATCCCTAACCATAACCCTAACACTCACCCTAAAACTTTCCCTCACCTTAACCCTAATGCTAACATTAATCCTCAACCTCACACTAATCCTCGCCCTAACCCTTACACTCACATTAACCCTATCCCTCACCCTCACACTAACACTCACCCTAACCCTCACCCTCACTCTAACTCTCATCCTAACCCTAACACTAACCTTCACCCTAACCCTCACCCAAAACCTAACACTAACCTACAACCTCAACCTAAACCTCAACCTCACCCTAACCCTCACCCTAACCCTGACCCTCACACGAACCCTAACCCTAACCCTCAGCCTAACCCTCATCCTAAACCTAACCCTAACCCTAAACCTGACCCTAACCTTAATGCTAACTCTAACCCTAACCCTCACATTTACCCTAACCCTCGTCCTCACCCTCAACCTCACCCTCAGACTAAACTTAACCCTAACACTACTCCAAACACTAACCCTCACCCTCACCCTAACTCTAAACCTAACCTAACCATTACCATCACCCTAATACTAACCCTAGCACACACCCTCACCCTAAGCCTAACCCTAATCCTAAACCTTAACCTCACCCTCTCCCTAACCCTTACCCTCACACTAATCCTAACCTTAACCCTCAGTCTAACCCTCATCCTAACCCTAACCCTAACCCTCACCCTAATTTTAACCCGAACGCTAACCCTAACCCTCAAACAAACCATAACCCTAACCCTAACCCTCACCCTCACCCTAAACCTAAACCTTACCCTAACCCTAACACTAGCCCTCAAACTAACCCTTACCCTCACCGTCACCCTAAAATTAACCCTCACTCTAACCCTTACCCTCACCCTAACCCTCACACTAACCCTTACCAACACCCTAACCCAAGCCCTAAACCTAAACCTAACACTAACACTAAACCTCACCCTAACCCTCACTCTAACCCTTACCAACACCCTAACACAAGCCCTAAAACTAAACCTAACACTAACACTAAACCTCACCATAACCCTCACCCTAACGCTAAACCTAAACCAAACCCTCACCCTAAAGCTCACCCTAACCCTCAACCTAACTCTAACCCTCACCCTCACCCTAACTCTCACCCAAAACCTTACCCTCACCCTAACCCTTACCATAAACCTAACTAACCCTCACCCTCACCCCAATCTAACCCTCACCCTAACCCTCACCCTAACTCTAACGCTATTCCTAAACCTCAACATCACCCTAAAACTCATCCTAACCTTTACCCTCACCATAACACTAACACCAAACCTAACCCTAATCCTCACCTTAACCCTAACCCTCACCCTCACCCTAACCCTCAACGTCACCTTAACCCTCACCCTAACCCTAACTGTCACCCACACTCTAAAACTCACACTAAACCAAACCCTCACACTCACCCTCACCCTACCCTAAACCTCACCCTAACCCTCATCCTCACACACTAGCCCTCACCCTAAAACTAACCCTAACCATAACCCTTACCCTCAACCTCACCCCCAACCTCACCCTCACCCTCACCATAACCCTAAACCTCAACCTAACCCTAACGCTCACCCTAACACTTACCCTCACCCTAACCCTCACCCTAACTCTAACCCTAACCGTACCCCTCAACCTAATCCTCACCCGAAACCTAACCCTAACCCTAATCCTCACCTTATCCCTAACCATAACCCTAAATCTCACCGTAATCCTCACACTCACCGTCACCCCAATGCTAATGTTAACACTCAGCCTCACCCTAAACCACGCCCTAACCCTTCCCCTCACCTGCAGCCTATCCATCACCCTCACCCAAACGTTCACCTCAACCCTTACACTCACCTTAACCCTCACCATAACCGTAACCCAAACAATAACACTAACCCTCACCCTACCCCTCACCCTAACCCTAAGCTTAACCCTAACACTCACCCTGACCCTAACCGTCACCCTAACCCTTACCCTCATCCTAACTCTAACCCTAACCCTCAACCAAACCCTAACCCTCAACCTCACCCTCAGCCTCACCCTCACCCTCACCCTAACCCTCACCCTCACCCTCACCCTCACCCTAACCATAACGATAACCCTGACCCTCACCCTAATCGTAACTCTGACACACACCCTCAACCTCACCCTAAGCCTTACCCTACACCTAAGCCGAATCCTAAACCTAACTCTCACTCTCACCCTCACTCTAAACCTAAACCTTAACCTAAACCTAACCCTAACCCTAGTCCTCACCCTGAACCTTAAGATCACTGTCACCCTAACGCTAACCCTAACCCTCACCATAACCCTAACCCTAACCCTAACTCTCACCCTAAACCTATCCTTAACCCTAATGCTATCCCTAACCCTCACCTTCATCCTAAACCTCACTCTAACCCTTACCCTCAAGATAACCCTTACAGTAACCCTAATCCTAACACTAACACTAAACCTCACCCTAACCCTCACACTAACCCTAAACATAAACCTAACCCTCACCCTAATGCTCACCCTAACCCTCAACCTAACCCTAACCCTCACCCTCACCCTAATGCTCACCCTAAACCTTACCCTCACCCTAAACCTAACCCTAAACCTAACTCTAACCCTCACCCTCACCTAACCTAACCTGGATCCTAACCCTCACCCTAACCCTCACCCTAAATCTAACGCTATCCCTAAAGCTCACCCTCACCCTAAACCTCATCCTAAACTTTACCCTCACCATAAACCTAACCCTAACCCTAACCCTAATCCTCACCGTAACCCTAACCGTCACCCACACCCTAAAACTCACCCTCACCCAAACCCACACCCTCACCCAAACCCTATCCTAAACCTCACCCTAACCCTGACCCTTACCCTAAACCTAACTCTAAGCCTCACCCTCATACTAACCCTAACCCTCACCTTATCCCTCACCCTAAACCTAACGCTAACCCTAACCCTCACTCTCACCCTAACCCTCACCCTTACCCTTATCCTCACACTGACACTAACCCTAACCCTAATCCTCACATTAACCCTAACCCTCACCCTAAACCTAACCCTACCCCTCACTCTACGCCTCACCCTAACCCTAACCCTAACCCTAACCCTAACCCTCACGATAACCTTAACGCAAACTCTAACCCTGACCCTAAACCTAACCCTAACGCTCAACCTAACCTTATGCTAACCGTAAACCTGAGCCTCACCTAAACCCTAACCCTTACCCTCAACCTCAACCTCACCCTCACACTCACACTAACCCTCACACTCATCCTCACTCTAACATTAACCATAACCCTAATCCTCACCCTAAACCTAACCCTCACCGTCAACCTCACCATCACTCTCACCGTAACCCTCACCCTATCCCAAACCATAACCATAACCCTAACACTAAACCTAACTCTTACCCTCACCCTCACCATCACCCTATGCCTGACCCTACACCTAAGCCTAATCCTAAACCTAACCCTCACCCTAATGCTAACCCTAAGCCTCACCCTAAGCCTAACCTTCACCCTATCCCTAACCCTAACCCTAACCCTCACACTAACCCTAACCCTAACCCTAAACCTAACCCTAACCCTAACCCTAAGCCTAAACCTCACCCTAACCCTCACCTTAAACCTAACCCTCACCCGAACCCTAACCCTACCCCTTAGCCTAACCCTCATCCTAACTCTAACCTAATGCTCACCCTAAGCATCATGCTAAACCTAACCCTAACACTCACATTAATCCTAACCCTCACCCTCACCCTCAAACTCACCCTCAGCCTAACCCTGACACTAAACCTAACCCAAACGCTAACTCTCACCCTCACCCTCACCCCAACTCTAAACCTAACCCTGTACAAAACCCTCACCCTAATCCTAACCCTCACCTTAACCCTAACTCTAATCCTAAACCTAACCCTCACCCTCACCCTAAACCTTACACTCACCCTAACCTGCAGCCTAACACTCATCCTAACCATAACCCTAACAATAACCCGCACCCTAACCTTAACCCTAAACCTAACCCAAACCCTAACCCTCACCCTCACCGTCACTCTAACCCTCACCCTCACCCTCACCCTAACCCTAACCATTACTGTAAACCACACCCTAAACCTAACTCTGACACTCACCCTCACCCTAACCCTAAACCTTACCCTAACCATAACCCTAACCTTAGCCCTCACCCTAACCCTTACCCTCACCGTCACTCTAACCCTAACCCTAACCCTCACCCTCACCCTAACCCTAACCCTAACACTCACCCTCAACCTACACCTAAACCTAAACCTCAGCCTAACCCTAACCCTAACACTAATGCTAACCCTAATCCTCACCCTAAATCTAAACTTAACCCTAATGCTATCCCTAACACACACCCTCTCCATGAACCTCACTCTAACCCTTACCCTCACCCTAACCCCTACCCTAACCCTAACCCTAACACTAAAACTAAACCTCACCCTAACCCTCACCCTAACCCTAATCCTAAATCTAACCCTCACCCTAATGCTCACCCTAACCCTCAACGTAACCCTAACCCTCACCCTCATGCTAACCCTCACCCTAAACCTTACCCTCAGCATAAACCTAACTTTAACCCTCACCATCACCCAACCTAACCTGAAACCTAACCCTCACCCTAACCCTCACCCTATATCTAACGCTATCCCTCACCGTCACCCTCACATTAAACCTCATCCTAACCATTACCCTCACCATAACCCTAACCATAACATAATCCTCACCATAACCCTAACCCTCACCCTCACCCTCACCCTCACCCTAACCCTACCTTAAATATCACCCTAACCCTAATCCTCAACCTAAACCTAACTCTAACCCTCAAACTCATACTAACCCTAACCCTCAACTTAACCCTCACCATAAACCTCACCCTAACCCTAACGCTAAACCTAACCCTCACTCTCAACCTAACACTTATCCTCACACTAACCCTAACCCTAACCCTCACATTAACCCTAACCCTCACCTTACACCTCATCCTACCCCTCACCCTAACCCTAACCCTAACACTCACCCTAAACCTAAACCGAACCCGAACCCTCAACTTCACACTGACCCTCACCGTGACCCTAACCCTCACCTACACCCTCACCCTCACCCTCATCCTAACCCTCACCCTAACCATCACCCTTACCCTAAACATCACCCTAACCCAAATCTTAACCCTAATCCTCACCCTAACCCTAATCCTCAAGTTAAATTTCACCCCAAATCCTAATACTCACCCTAACCTTAACCCAAAGCCTTTCCTAACCAAATCCCTCACCCTCACCCTAACCCTCAACCTAACCCTCTCCCTCACCATCAGCCTAACCCTCACCCTAACCCTTACCCTCACGCTAACCCTCACTCTAACCCTAACCCTAACACTAACACTAAACCTCACACAAACCGTCACCATAACCCTAAGCCTAAACCTAACCCTCAATCTCACCCTAACCCTTACCCTTACCCGAACCCTAACCCTAATCCTCAGCCTAACTCTCATCCTAACCCTAACCGTAAACCTAACCCTCACCCTGTCACCCTCAACCTCAACCTCACCCTCGGCCTAACACTAACCCGAAACCTAATACAAGACCTAACCCTAACCCTCACCCTCACCCTAACTCTAAAACTAACCCTAACCAAAAACCTCACCCTAAGCCTAAACCTATCCCTTACCCTCACCCTAAAACTAACCCTAATCCTAATCCTAACGCTCACCCTCACCCTAAACCTCACCCTCACCCTAACCCTAAACCTAAACCTCAGCCTAACCCTCATCCTAACCCTAACCCTAACCCTCAACCTAACCTTAACCCAAACCCTAAACTTAACCTTCACCCAAACGCTAATCCTCACCCTCACCCTCAACCTCAACATCACCCTCACCATAACCCACACCCTCACCCTCAGCCTAACCCTAACCATAACACTCTCCCTCACCCTAAACCTAAACCTCACCCTCAACATCACTCTTACCCTAACCCTCACCCTCACCCTGACCCTAACCATAACCCTAAACCTCATCCTAATCCTAACTCTGACCCTCACCCTCACCCTAAGCCTAACCCTACACCTAAGCCTAATCCTAAACCTAACCCTCACGTTCACCCTCACACTAAACCTAAACCTCACCCTAACCCTAACCCTAAACCTAGACCTCAACCTAACCCTAACCCTCACCTACACCCTAGCCCTCACCCTCACCCTAACCCTCACCCTCACCCTAAACATCATCCTAATCCTCACCCTCACCCTAACCCTAACCCTAATCCTCACCCTATCCCTAATACTCACCTTAAACCTCAGCCTCACCCCAATCCTCAAGCTAACCCTAAACCTAAGCCTTTCCTAACCGAAACCCATAACCTCAACCTAACCCTCACACTAAACCTCTCCCTCACCCTAGCCCTCACCCGAAAACTAACCCTAACCCTAACCCTCACCCTCAACCTCACCCCCAGCCTCAGCCTAACCCTAACCCTAACCCTAATCCTAACTCTAAACCTAACCTTCACCCTCACCCTTACTGTAACCCTAACCCTTACCCTCATCCTTACTGTTACCCTATCCCTAACACTCACACTAACCCTAATCCTAAACCTAAACCTAACCATAATGCTAACACTAGCCCTCACCCTCACCCCAACCCTAATCCTAACCCTAAACCTCAGCCTAAGGCTAACCCTAAATCTAATGCTAACCCTAAACCTCAAAATCACCCTAACCATCATGCTAAACTTTACCCACACCCTCAACCTCACCCTAACGCTAACCCTAACCCTAAACCTCACCCTAACCCTCACACTAACCTTAAACCTACCCTTCAGCCTAACACTCACCCTAAACCTAACCCTAACCGTAATCTTCACCCTATCCCTAAACCTAACCCTACATGTCAGCCTAAACCTCACACTCACCCTCAACCTCACCCTCACCCTCAACCTCACCCTAACCCTAATCCAACACCTAAACCTAAGCCTAACCCTAACCCTAACCTTAATGCTAACCCTAAACCTCAACCTCACCCAAACCCTAACCCTGAATCTCACCCTAAACTTCACCCTACCCCTAAACCTCAGCCTAACCCAAACCCTAACCTTAATGCTAACCCTAAACCTCAACTTCACCCTAACACTCACCCTAACACTCACCCTCACCCTGACCCCAAATATTACCCTAACCCTCACCCTAAACCTAACCATCACCCTCACCCTCACCTTCACCATCACCCTCACCCTAACCCTCAGCCTCAACCTAACAATAAACATAACCCTAACCCTCAACCTAAACCTAAAACTTATGCTCAACTTCACCCTCAACCAAAGCCTAACCCTACACCTAAGCCTCATCCTAAACCAAACCCTCACCCTCACACTCACCCTAAACCTAAAGCTCAACATAACCCTAACCCTAAACGTAGCCCTCAACCTAACCCTTACCCTCACCCTCACCCTAACACTAACCCTCACCCTAACCCTAACCCTCACCCTAATCCTCACCCTAAACCTAA
>NW_027204956.1:0-18812 GCF_024711535.1 Dipodomys merriami | reverse complement strand
GGCCAGCAGTATTGTACAGTTGAATATGAGTTCTACGGACAGAAATGGCCTCTTAATGGTGTGGTCCACTCCTCACACAAAGAGCAGATGCAGCCAAGTTACCAGAAACATGGAGTGAGGCCACTGAGAAACTCATTATGCACAGAACAACGTGAGGCCATTCCTTCATATTTATCTTTGAAATAGGTTTTGTTTTTTCCTTTGCTGATATGGTTTTGAACTCAGATCTTTGCACTTGATTGGCAGGTGCACTACTACTTGAGCAATACCTTCTGTCCTGAAATAGCTTTGATTACTGTAAAAGTAGTATAGATACATGGAAAAGAATTTTTTTAACAAGGGCAAAGACAAATATCATTCATGGTCTGCCTAAAAGCAACAAACAAGATCACTATTAAAATTTTGATATTAAAAATTTTAAGAAAAAAGCATGTATATATGTATTAATCCAATCCAAATTTATTGAATGTATTAAAATATATACAAATATTAGATATTATATAATTCTTTTTTGGGGGGTCCGGTCGTGTGGCCTGAACTCTGGGCCTGGGCGCTGTCCCTCAGCTCTTCAGCTCAAGGCTAACACTCTACCACTTGAGCCACAGCGCCACTTCCGGCGTTTTTCTTTTTGCTTATGTGGTGCTGAGGAATCAAACCCAGGGCCTTGAGCATGCAAGGCAAGCGCTCTACCACTGAGCCACCTTCCCAGTCCTGATATTATATAATTCTATAAACTATATTTATAAAGTCAAAAGATGAAATTGACAATAGACAATATCATAAATGTAACCACAAATGGGATCATAAATCTCCAGTATTTTAAAACATAGTTTTCTTTAAATATATTGTAGAGCTTTCTGAGTCTGTACATTTATACACATATAATCATTATTGAACTTATATAATCATTATTGAACTTCTCAAAACAAATTTTAAAACAACCTCCTACTGATGGGCATTTATATTGTTTCCTGTTGTTACGGGTTTCTTTTGTTGTTATGGTGTCTTACTTTTTGAAACTTTTCTTGGTGATGAATAGGGCCATACAATTTTCCTTGTGAAATCATGAGAGATATAAAAACATGTATGAAAGAATATTTTTAAGATTTTTAAGATTTGTCACCTACATCCTCAAAGACATACATATCAAGTGGACCATTTCCCCTGGAGTTCACAGCGTGCTATCACCTTACACCATCATGTACATTGCATTTAGAATTCTTTTAAAATTATCTTTAGTTGTATAAAGCAGTTGCCATTGAACAGAGCAGTTTATGGATACAATATGTCTTGGTCAATATCACCCCTTTCTAGAATTTTTTTTATTTTTTTTTTGTCTGTCGGTCATGGGGCTTGAACTCTGGGACTGGATGCTGTTCTTCAGCTCTTCAGCTCAAGGCTAGTGTTCTACCACTTGAGCCACAGCACCACTTCTGGTTTTCTGATGATTTATTGGAGATAAGAGTCTCATGGACTTTTCCTGCCTTGGCTGGCTTTGAACCACGATCCTCAGATCTCAGCCTCCTGAGTAGCTAGGATTACAGGCATGAGCCCCCTGTACCTGCCTTAGAATTCTTATTTCTAAATAAGAAACGGGTGAAAAAAAGTCTGATTCTTGTTTCAATGACTGATTTGTTTTTACTTGATTCTGTGAGTGCTCATAAATACCTTTTCATGGACATGGCACTCATTCCCATTTTTGTTTTGCTAAGACTTTTGCATTATTCTCCATCTCTGAAAGTGCAGGGGGTGGAGACAAGGTATGCCCTCAGAATCCTTAGGTACATCCAATTCTGTGTTCCCTGACCTTTAATGCTAGCTAAAGGTATTACACACCTTTGATGTTCTACCAGAGCTCCCTATTTATAGGAGATCCTCCTCTTCTAATTTCTTGGAGGTCCTTTTTATTAAATGTATCTCTATTGCTTTGACAATAGCTTGTCTTTCTTATTGAACTGTTCTTTGCATCATCATCATGGTGTTTCTCTTCCTCCCCTCTACCAAAAAAATATACTCCTAGGTTTCTAGTCATTTAGAAATACCAAAGAGGAAAATAGAATATTCAGATGATTACATGCCATTTAAATGCATAGGCATCATGTATCTTCTGGTAGCAAGATAGACTATATATCATGTAATCATATATATAATTATAAATACCAATATTTATTGATTTATATATTAGCAGAAGCTCTGCTATATACAGAAACAAATTAACAGTGAATGTCAGCAGCCGTGCCCAACAAAGATGTCTTTTTTTTTCTTATGGGAAGTTCAAGGCAGAACCATTTGTTTCTTTTTCTTTTTCCTTTTTATATTTTGCTATTATCTTTAAATTGTTGTACAAAGGAGATGCCACCTAACAATGCAGTTTATGAATAGAATACAGCTTGGTCAGTGCAACCCCTTCAACACGTTCACCCCCTTTAATCCACTCCCCTTATTTAATTTTGTGATATATGCAATGTATTCTTGACCACTTTCTTCCCTACTTTCCCCTACTCCTCTCTCCTTGATCCCACCTAGCCCTCTTCTTGTATGTACCCATTTCCTGGTGATAGGCTTAGACCTAGACTTCCTAAAAGACTGTACTATTTATCCTCTCCATATAGTCTATTATACTTTGTTTAATTCATTTGTAACCATTTGTGCATTACCCAACATGTTTACTTACAGATATATAGGTACATTCTATCTACTATAAATAGGGGGAAATGCAACGCTTGTTTCTCCGGGTCTAGCTTACTTCATTTCTATTTCCATGTGAATGTGCAATATTATTCTTTCTAATAGATGAGTAAAATTGTGTGTGTGTGTGTGTGTGTGTGTGTGTGTGTGTGTGTGTGTGTACCAAATTTTCTTGATCCATTCATCCATTGAGGAGCATCTGGGCTGATTCCATATTTTGAATATGGTGAATAATGCAGCAATAAACAAAGCTGTCTGATGGCTTTATTGTAGCCTTTTTCTTTTAACTGTTCTATCTGCAATGTTCTAAGACTCTCTTGTCAAGGATGGAGAAACAGGAAAGGCAGCACATGGGTAAATACCATGGCTCAGAAATGGCATGTAGCCCTTCTACTCAATGTTCATTGACCAGCCTCAGTCAAATGGCCCTAAACCATCACAAAAGAGACTAGGAATGCAAGGGAAATGCAAAGAGATTCATTCAGTAAGCATCAGTTGTCTCAGCCATCCTAGGATTTATGCTTCAGGAATTTCACAAGCATAAATTCATGTCAATCTGTGACCTAGGTGGTTATAATTATTTCAGTTTTCCAAAGGAGGGAAATAAATTACAGGAAGTTGAGCAACTTGCCTAACAGTGTTACTCAGCCAGTAAGTGAGAAAGAGGGGATTTCAGCCCATCATTCTCCTTCTGAACTCTGTACCTTAACAAGTAGGTTGCCAAAAATTTGATTTTGAAAATAGCATAAAAAGAAATTTCAATTTTTGAAAAATGATGGGGCATTTTAGGCCAGGGAAACAGCCAAAAATTAATGCTAAATGCTATATATATATATATAAAGTTGTAAGGTCTCAGTCAATTGATACATTAAACAACACATACACATATAAATCATGATTTCAATTCTATTAGGAAATTGTGTTTATCTCCTGATAGTTCCTAAAGTGAAAAGAGCTGAGAGCCTGAAAATCCATTTTTCTGTTTAGTATAGTTTGTCAGACTAGAGGTAGGGGGTTGAATTTCAAAGCCACAGCAAGCTGGCTGCAATCTGCAGCTATACAGTTGATGGGTTGGGTGGTTTGTGGGGTTTTTTTCCCCCCTTTTCCCTCTCCTTTATTTACAACTCTTTTGATAAGCCTTCAGGAAGTTACATAGGTTGTTCTACTGGTATCTCGTTTGACTGGATTAGAATACTTGATGACAGTTTGGATAAGTTTGAGGCAGATGGTTCTTGACATTTTTCATGGCATCAGTTACAAACCATGCAAGAAGCTCTTTCTTCCTTTGTTTACCCTTCCCTTCGAAGCCACTCCAGTAGATCGTTAAACTTTCATTTTTCACAGTGCTGATTAAGGCATAGTTGGAGGCAGATGTTACTCCGTACCATTTTTAACAATTTGCATTTAGCACCAAAGCTGGCTTTGTACTTGTTCCAGTCTATCAATTTACCCTTTCAAAACTTCAAGGTCAATCTCAGAAATACAGCAACTGCCTGAACAACTTAATGTGTCCTAAACTTTTCTGGGTTAGAGAAATCCCTCACCTACCCTATATCTACTTGTTTGCTAGGCAACACACAGGATAATTCAGTGCTCTTTGTGGAGGAAGAACATTGTTACAGAGACAGTTCATCAACAAAGAGGAATTCAAAAAGAAAATAAAATCTATATCTTAATATCTATCAAAGAAGTTCTAGAATCAGAATGACTGACAGTTCAGAATTTCAAAATTCACTGTATATCACAGCTCAGATGCAGTATAAAGAAGTCTTTCTTTTCTCCATGTTTTAGGTATTGTGTATACTGCATATTATTTAGTTCTGCTTCGGCAAATAAGAGTGGATAAAAGCCTCCTTAGGTACAATGCAATGTTGACAAATAGTCTCATTAAATGCAAATTGTGACAAAATTCTATTGTGCCTTAAGAACTAATCTCTCTTTATTTTTCCTCCCTGTTCCATAGTTCATTTCTTTACATAAAAATGATTTTAAAAAAACCCTGCTCGGGAAAATAAGTATATGGGTAATCGGGGTGAATGGTCTACACAAAGGACACTAGACATCATTTGTAGCTAAGGAATTGGAACAGAGTATGGGTCTCACACCCTGAGTGCATATCCTTCAGAAAGAAAAGAAGCCAAACCAAGCAATAGTAACAACAATCAAGGAAACAATAGGACGTGTGGCCTCCTTCATTCTATCATGTGCACTACCAGCCCACAAACCACACAAACAAGCCAGCAACTCTTAAGAGTGAAATGGGAACTTGAAATATCATCTGATCTGCCCCCTGAAGAAAAGAACTGGAAAACTAACTGTCCTCTTCCTTCTTTTTGTTGGTTGTTTTTCTGTCTTATTTCTACCCATTTCTTTATGTATATATGGATGAATGTCTGTGTTTGTTTGTTGTTACCAGGGCATGAATCTATGGCCTTAAATTTGCTAAGAAAGAACTCTACCACTTGAGCCATGACTCCAGCCTTGCTTTTGGTGGGTTATTTTTGAGATGGAATTTTGGGGGGCTTTTCTGTCCAGGCTTCAAATTTTGATCCTACAGGATATTAGCCTCTTGAGCATCTAGGATTACAGAGATGAGTTGTCTAGCTGTGATCTGATAGGATATTGTCCAGCTGCAATCTTCTTGTGTTCACCTCCCAAATGGCTAAGAATATAAGCATGCACCACCACACACTACATCACATCCCTTTTTTTGCAGTAACACTTCTAACGCTTTAAATTAATCTTTGTGAATCTAACATGGGTAGATTTTTGCTCAATTACTTAAATACTGAGAAACCAAAGACAGAATCTAGAAGTTGTAATAAACAAAGAGGAACTGGGGCTGGTTTGCATGTTAATAGGCAAGAGAATCCATCAAAATCAAGTGCACTTAGAAGAGTGATTCTCTTTCTTACAGAATTTTTAGCTAATATGTGTTCTGTAAGTACTTTTCATTTTGACCTGAGCCATCTAATAAAGTACTGAGAGGCAGTAATAAGGAGTTGTTTATATATATATATAAACATATATATATATATATATATACACACACACACATATATATGTTCTTATATATACTTTTATATTATTATATATAATATGTATTTTTATATTTTATGACATATATAATATGTTATATAATGTATTTATATATGGTTATATATTTATGTATATATGTATAAGTTGTTTATTATTATTATTATTACCATTATTATTATTCAGGGTTGGTGAGACCACCAGAAGAGAAAATGATGGCTACTGGGAAAGTAGCTTATAATACTCACAGATTTTAAGAAAATAGGTATGCTCTGAGGGAAAGGGGGAAAGAGAAGAGTGACTATAGAAAAGCAGTGTGCTCATTGAAGAGGCAGAGAGAGAGGGAAACAAAATGGCTAAAAACCTTGATTGTGATTTTCTTGGTGTGTGATACGGGGTCAGGATGAACTACCTTGAATTATTTGAGAAGGCTGTGGCACAGATATGGCCCTCATGATTTGGGCAGGAGGACAGTGTTCAGAAGCTCCAGAGTGTACTTAGGAGGTAGTTGGCCCTATACAACTTGTACATGACAGAATAAGCTGGTAAATAAATCAAAACCTGCCTGACAACCAAATGGGAGCAGCAGGTTACAAAAGAACAAGGAAATAAAGACCAAAAAATGAGGAAATAAGGAGGGAGAGTAAATCTTTACCCATACAGGAAACAGAAAAAGGACCCACCAGTCAGGAAGCCAACTAATTCTCACTGTTTAACCCAAAGCAAAGTCACTAATGAAGAAGATGGCCAAAATGGAAGACCTGGGCTAAGCTTCCATCTTCCCTCTGACATATCTATACCACGTGTTCTTTTTCTCTACCATATTGCTTTTTCTAATAAACTTTATAATTTACCTGCATTCCCATCTTGCATGAATTCTTTGCAAAGACTGTAGTTTTATAGCTGCCTTAAACTTTCTGGTAACATATTTCGTGCATTGGCTGGGAAGTTAGGGATGAAGTATGTCTTATTCTGATTTGGACTCAATGGATGATTATGTTACAATTGCTCCCATTTTATAGATAAATCTTGGGGAAAATGGTAACTAAACCTTCACAATGTATCATGTTGGGACAAATGCCAGGCCTTCTAGCTTTCAGGCTGTAACATACAATGTCTTTAAAAATAAAAGTGTAAATACAATAAATGGAAATTCATGATGTGAAAATTAGTGTTCTTTGCATGTAATAAGATATACACCTCAATGATAACCTACAACTGACCAAACAGAATGATTAATTTTGCAATTGTGGCTTTAGCAAAGATGAGTTGGACAGATATTGCCCAGTGTAAAGGAACATACAGAGAAAGATTTTTTTTCATTCCCTGTTGAAGGAAGTTGAAAGGGTATAAAATTTTGGAAGGACATTTGGCACAAAAGTTAAACTTTGAACGATCCTTTTCCAGCAGTTTTGCTTCTGAGAATTTAATCCAAAGAGATAGATAGGTAGAAAGATAGACAGAGAGATAGTTATTAGATGGTTTGATAGATATTAGATGAATAGATTGATAGGTTGCATACTCTGATATACAGAAAAACAATTACAGCACCTACAAATAGTGGATAATTAGATAAATAGTAGATTGAATATATGTATTGATAAAATATTAATCTGCTTCTCTATTGACAAGAAAATCAGAATTAAGATATGGCAGAAAGGAAAAGAAACAGGAATGTGAAAATGAATACACAGCAATTTCATGAGTGATGATAAGTGGTATTAGAAAATGGTAACTGTGATTGTTTCCTGATAATTTCTCACAACTGCAACCTTTTCTTTTTGTCTGTGCTTTCTTACATTTTCTTCAGTAAGAATGCATACATTTATAGTATAAATTAGACACAAAATGTAACTTGTTTTTATGGGTTTTCTCTTAAGAATAGAGCCCTATAATTTAGTATGCCAGTTAATTTTATTTTCAATTTTTCAAGGAATAGAATACTCACAATAAATATTGGCTCCCAGTTCACTAAACATTGTGGAAACAATATTTGTAATGAACTAAGTGCATATACTTGTTATAGTTAAGCTTACTCTTTTAAATTTTAATTTTAATTCTATTTTTTTTCTTTTTTGTGTGCATGCATGCCACAGCAATAGTAACATTACTACAAGTGGAAAACCTATAGACAGTCTGTAACTTAATTATTCAAAGCTTTTCCCACTCAAAACACATTCAGATTTTGGTTAGAAGATCATGCTCCCAAACAATAACTTGTTGCTTGAATGTTGTAATCATTATCTTGAAAAACAGTTCATGAAACCTCCCACACTGAGTTTTCAGGCTTCTGAGTATCTGGATGGTTCTTGTCACAGACCCAGTTACAATACAGATTTCTTCTTTCACCTTGAACCCATGCCAGGAGGACATCTGTGCCCTCAGCCCTTCCAATATATTCCATCTGCTTGTTTCCCCATGTCCAGAGCAATACAGAATTTACAATGCTGGTTTATACATACACCCTTAAGTCCGGTGACTTTTTTTTATTGTGAAAATACCATACAGAGGGGTTATGATTACATGGGCAAGATAATGAGTACATTTCTTAACCAGCATTGTTGCCTCCTCCTTTGTTTCCCCTTCCCATCTCTTCCCAGCCTCCCCCCTCCACTACCCCCGCCAAAGTTGTAAAGTTTTTCGACATAGTGTCTTATACATCTTATTGTTGCAATGGGTCTACCTGTATCCCTATTTAAACAATTTGTTTTTTTTCCCTTTCCCTCCCCAAATTATACCAACATCAAATACAGTGAAAGCAGGGGTTATACCGTCTGGGAGGGACATACAAAGCAACAAAGAAATATCTTATAAATATGTTAGAAACAATAACAAGAACGAAAAAACACTTGAGTCCTTATCTTGGGGTTCATTTTGCCTAACATCAACTTATCCGACCATTTCTGCTTGGCTCAGATATATACTAGTTATTGCAAATAAGGGAAACCATGGGACCTATGTTTCTTTGAGCCTGGCTCACTTCACTTAATATAATTTTTTCCAAGTCTTTCCATTTCCTAACAAATGGAGCCATGGCATTCTTTCTGATGGAGGCATAGAATTCCATTGTGTATATATCTCTTGATCCATTCATCTACTGAAGGGCATCTGGGTTGGTTCCATATCTTAGCTATGGTAAATAATGCTGTAATAAATATAGCTGTGCTGGTAACTTCTTCAGTAAATGGTGCTGGCAAAATTGTTTAATCACTTGTAGAAAACTGTGACTTTTTTATTGTAACTTTTCTAGGGTTACTATTTTTATAAGGAAATCCCAGCACTCGAATGCTCCTATTTGGACAAGGACTAGAAATAAGATTAAAGCTATTTCTTTAACTAGAACTGATATTGAAAGTACCCTTGTCCACGAAGGTCTGTGAAATAAGTTTCTATAGAAAGTTCTTTGGTCAAGCAATTTTCTGCTGCTAAGCCAAGCCCACACCATCTTCTCCCTAAGAAAACAGAACAGTCTTTGGAAGGAAGACAACATTTGTTTGGCATTTAGCTCAAAGACAATTAACCCTAAAGAATAGACCATAGGTGCTTCAAAATGGACTAGCAAATTGCTCCAACTCATAAATTATCTTCTACTTTGTAAATAGAAAAAAAATTATTTAGAGGGCAGGAAAAATTTAACCTATTTTTGTGATTAAATAACATTTTCTTCTAATTTTTCAACTTATCATGAGACAGTTCGTTATGGATTAAGGTAGGCCTGGGCTTTTATCCCCAGAAGAAGAGAACATGGACACAGAGATAGATAGAGAAGACCCTGTGTTACTTGTTCTAAACCACTCTGTGCTTCATACACCAAAGAGAGTATTCAACACACTGTTGAGCATTACTGATACACATGCTATGACAGAGATAAAGAATTTAACTGTGAAGGGAAAATACGTTTAAGGAAAAAAGGGCCATTTATGGGGTTTTGAAAAGAAAGTGAAGAAATAAAAACAAATTGTGGAGATTGTATAGGAAGGTGATGGAGGAAACCTAGTCTCTGCCTTCTTCCACTATTGTCTCTTTTATCATCACAAGTGAAGTTTGTTTCCTTCTTCTGGTGGGTGCATTAAAAACAACTTCTATTTAGGACTTTTTTGGGAAATGAGTTCTTGTGCTTATGGACATACAGTGCTGTTTTTCTCTTTTTCTCTCTCTTCTTTGCCTTGCTTTGCCTACACTTCCTTCCTTCCTTCCTTCCTTCCTTCCTTCCTTCCTTCCTTCCTTCCTTCCTTCCTTCCTTCCTTCCTTCCTTCTTTCCTACCTTTCCTTCCTTCCTTCCTTCCTTCCTTCCTTCCTTCCTTCCTACCTTTCCTTCCTTCCTTTTTTTCTTTCATTTCTTTTTGTTTAATTATCTCACTGCCTAAGTCCTAACCTGCCTTGAGCTTGCAGTCCTCTTGCCTCTGCTTCCTGAGTAATGAGATTACAGGTGGACACCACCATATTTGGCAGACACACCTATGTTCATATCTCATGGAAATCCTATAATTACCTCTAGAAGGCCTGTTGTCTCTTTCTTTCTTTTTCTTCCTTTCTTTCTTTCTTTCTTTCTTTCTTTCTTTCTTTCTTTCTTTCTTTCTTTCTTTTCTCTTTCTTTCTGTCTTTCTTTCTTCCTTCCTTCCTTTCTTCCTTCCTTCTTCCTTCCTTCCTTTCTTTCCTTCTCTCTTTCTCTCTCCTTTCTCTCTCTCTCTCTCTCTCTCTCTCTCTCTCTCTCTCTCTCTCTCTCTCACTCTCTCTCTCTCTCTCTCGCTCTCGCTCTCGCTCTCTCGCTCTCTCTCTCTTGTTGTTGTTGCTCTACCACTTGGGACACAGTTACTTTTGGCTTTTTCTGAGTACTTTATGAGAGATTAAGAATCTCACAGACTTTCCTGCCAAGGTTAGCTTTAAACAACAATCCTCAGATCTCAGTCTCCTGAGTAGATAGGATTACAGGCGTGAGCCACCAGTGGCTCTGTGTGTGTGTGTGTGTGTGTGTGTGAGTGTGTGTGTGAGTGTGAGTGCATGCACACACACGTATGCATGCTCATGCCAACACTCAGGCTAGAACTTGGAGCTGTCTCTGAGCTTCTTTGCTCCAGGCTAGCTCTCCACCACTTGAGCTATAGCTCCACTGTGGCTTTTTGGTGGTTAATTAGAGATAAGAATCTGATAGACTCTCCTGCCCAGATTGTCTTCAAACCACCACAATCCTCAGATCTCAGCCTCCTAAGTAGCTAGGATTATAAGCATGAACTACCAGTGCCCAACTAGATAAAGCCTGGTTCTTAATGAGATCAATGAGTTGCCTGAACAATCCTAACACTGCCTATTTTGACTTACTTTTTGAATAAACAATAACCATCTGATGTTATTTGAGTTTTCTGTTCCTTGTAGTGAAATGTATTCCTTGCCTATGTCCTTGTGTTCTTTAAGTTATCTTGAGCAGAGGAAATGAGACAGGAAAGCCAGTTTATTGAACACCTACTATGTACTGAGCATATGTTAAAGATCTCCACATTTTCCTAGTTGTTCTCCAGTTGGTAAGCTACTTTTTAGAGTTGAGAGAATTGAGGCTTAGAAACTAAAAACCTGCCTAAGGTCAATTAATTTGTGGAGCCATAATTTAAATCTTCTGATTTAAAGCTCTATTTAATTTTAATTATGCTGTACATAAGACCTGTTCTTTACCTTCTCTGTGAGCATGCCTTGGATTACTAAAACGATGTTACAAATGTAGGTTATGTCTCATTAAAGTTTATGGGAGGAAATTGGTATGAAGAAGTAATGTCTAATAACCAGAGATAACTAAAAGTCAGAAGAGTCTTTCTCAGAAGGCAATAAGTTCACCAAGAGAAACAGTCATGTGTGAGCGATACATATGGTCATTTTTAGGGCTGAGGTAGAGAAATTGTAGCACTTATAGAAAATGACCTGAATAATTTCTAAGCTTTCTTCTAACTCTAAGATCCCATAATGTTCCAAGATTTTCAGAATGTTTTCCTTCCTGTGTGTATGTGTGTGTGTCTGTGTCTATCATAAGATTCTGAAACTGGAGTTATTCATTCTAACACTTCCATCTTAAAGACATTATCCCTGAGGAATGAAGCAATGATCTTTCCTAGTTACTGATTTAGAAAAAAAAAAAAAAAAGCATTGTTATGCCTCATGGCCAAACCTTAGAGAAAAATCAACAGCACTGACAAGCAATTCATTAAATTGAGAGGCATAGAGAAATGACTGTATTCTAGAATCAGGATATTACAATTGAGAAAATGTTTTCTAGTTTATGAAATATCCTTTCTCTTTTCTCCAAAATGAATCTTCATATCCATACTCATTTTAATTTTGCATTCATTTGTTAGCTTGATTATAAAATTCTGTCTCTTCTCTTTCTAATATTATCTCCAAGCAGGCAAAGATAGTATCTGTGCAGTGACTCATGCCTAGACTCCTAGCTACTCAGGAGGCTGAGATTCAAGGATCACAGTTCAGAGCCAGCCCAAGTAGGAAAGTACATTAGACCCTTATCTCCAATTAACCACAAGAAATCCAGAAGTTAATTGTGGCTCAAAGTAGTAGATTGCTATCTTTGAGCCAAAGAGCTCAGGGACAGCTCCAGGCCCTGAGTTCAAGTCCCATGACTGACTGGGAAAAAAAAGATTAGGAAACTCCCTCTCCATTCACTATAAGAACTCACCATGGAATCTGGGCTTTATTGCTTCCCAGAGAAAGGTGGGTCCCCTCATGAACCTTAAAGGTTCTCAGCTTTCAGAGATAGACACGAAAGAATGTGCTCTGACACTACATTCCACATATCTGTACATCTGAAGTATGCTTTCCCTCCCAGTCTCACAGAAATCTGCTAAAGAAATTAGCTTTGGGCGGTTGATACTTCCCAAACCCTAGTCCGATCCTTATTGAATCCATTTGTTCTAGTCCAAAATCCTACGACCTACAACCTACCTACTGAAATACATTGGTTGAGTTTCTCTGTACTCAGTGCTACGTAAGACTTCTATTCACATTTCTTTTTGACCATCTGTAAACCCGTCTTTTTCCATGCCCTCTACCACATGGGGATTATGAGGCTTGGAGGAGACCTAAGAAGGGTCTCTGAACTCAGACTCCCAAATGATGGAGGAGATTCCTGTGAGTTCACTAGACACTGTGCAAGCTCCATTCTCCTATGCATTCACTGTCCCGAGCAGACACAATTTAAGGTCTCAGAAACAAACTCAAGCCTTTCTAATAAAACAAATATTTCACAGTTCATTTAATCCACCATATTGAAAAGACCTGCAAAGCCTCAGGGTTACCCTCTCCCCAGGGATGCTGCTGTGTTTGAGTAATGCAGATGCTGCTACCCTCCCTCCCAGACTCGGCAGCTGCTATGCCAACAGCAGCCTCCTCACTTCTTTTCTAAAGATGGAAAGGCATAAAGAAGTCTAGTTGTAGAATAACCAAGAATACCCAGAAACAAATAGATGGATTTTACTGGTCCATCTCTTTATTAAATGCCGACTCTCCATCAGGCACTGAAGTGTTACAGATGCCACAGTCCTGTCTCAGCTTTTATAGAACTGACATTCTAATGCATGCAAGAGAGAACAAATACATAAAGCATGGTGTGCTGCATGTTGTAAGTGAGTGGATAATATTATTAGAGAGTGTTGGGAACTGGGGTAGGAGAGGTACAATTATAAGCAAAGTAGATAGGGAAAGATTCACTCCATTTGGTAAGGCCATTTCCCCCATTCTAAGGACTTTGGTCTTAAATTCCTATCAACTTAAGAAAAAAGTCTCAAGGTCAGCTGTAGCTCTGGAGTAAACATCTAAGAAAATATTCCTCTACAACCTAACCTTTTTTTTAGGGATCATCATCTAACCCATTTGTCAATACCGAAGAAGCAACCATGATCTGACATGCTACTGGAGGATCTACCCAATAGGAAGCAGCTTATCATACACAGCTAGTGGCTCTTCCTTGAAGATCTTTTTTTTAATTTTTAGACTTAACACTCAGCATACACAGTAGACTACCTTTTGGCAGAAGCTCTCAGGTATAAAACTCAAGAGTTATGAGTGTCAGTGTTTTCTACTTTAGGAAATGATGAAATAGGAACCTGACAAGCTGAGAACAGCAAAATGGAAAGCAGAATATTTCAAGTTGCATCTGAGTTCCTGGTAAATGCCATTTCTATCCCTTTGTGAAACTTAAGTTATTTCATTCTTTCTTAAATGTAGAGAGACATGGAAGAGAGCCACTGAAATCTGCTAAGGACAGACTAAAGTGAAGTCTCATGGAAGGACATCCAAGGACAAATATATAGAGTAACTGGAAATGACTGAGACTCTTACCCTGTCATCTCAGCTCTGGCTGATAAAAACAACTAAATCAGCCAGGTGCCGGTGGCTCACGCCTGTAATCCTAGCTACCCAGGAGGCTGAGATCTGAGGATCAGGGTTCAAAGCCAGCTGGGGCAGGGAAGTCTGTGAGACTCTTATCTCTACTAAACCACTCGAAAACGGGAAGTGGCACTGTGGCTCACGCGGTAGAGCACTCACCTTGAGCTGAAGGAGTGAGGGACAGTGCCCAGGACCACAGTTCAAGCCCCACGACCTACCAAAAACAAAAAAAAACTGAATCTCACACGATATTGTCCTCACTTCCCCCTTGCCCTCAAGAGGAGAATTAAGATGTTCTACACGTGGAGATCTTGATGGTGATTAGCTATCCCTTAGATACAGGATCCTTACAGATTTTTCTTTACAGGTCTGACCTAGAGGTCGTGTAATCTCTCCTGGAAGCAGCCCTAACTCCATGCTGCCCGGGCTTTCTCACAGCATGGCAGCCTCGGTAAGGCGGAACTGCCAACATAGCAGTTCTAGACTCCAAAAGTAGATCTCTCAGCAAACAATACAGAAGCACTATTACCTTTTATTACCTAAACTAAGGAGTCAAACTTTGCCATATTTGATTCGTGTAGTTGGCTCTCAAGCCTGCCTATATTCTGAGGGAGGAGAAAAAAGAAGGGACATGTGATCTGCCTTTCACTAAGGAGAGTACCGAAGATACTGTGACTGTTAGTGCAATCATCACAGTCTACAAGTACAGATTCTCTTTGACTCACCAAAGTCCCAATAAGCTGATCATAACTGAAAATGTTGTAAGTCAAAATGATTTACTATACATCATCTATCAAGTACCATAGCAGCAATAGAGCACCATGTAGAGAATTATATATTCACCCTTTTCATTGGCTCACTGAGAGCAGTGGCTCATTTTCATTACCCAGTACCATGAAAGATGATCGACAATGAGCTCAGAGAAAGTTCAAAAGTCAAAGCTTGGCATACCATTTCCACCTAATGTGCATCACCTTCACATCATCATGAACTTGAAAAATCATTAAGCCAAATCATCACAACTTGGTTCTGTGAGTAATAAGTTTAAAGTCCTTCTTAGTGTAATTCTGTTTCAACGATGCAGTATTCAAAATATTATAGGTGTCTTTATTAGGAAGATTTATTTTTCAATGAGCAAAAATTAGAATGAAGTATTGAAGAGAGGATAGTAAATTCAAATGATTGCACAGGCCATGTAGCTATTGTAAATGAATGAAAGGGATGGGGTATGGTTACAGAAAATTTCTCTGACTGGAAAGGAATCTTAACTGGAGGCATGGCTCAGTGTGATCACTGCCTAACAAGTATGAGACCCTGAGTTTAAATACCAGTAACATGTACACATGTGTGTGTGTGCGCACACACACACACACACACACACACATACACACATGCATATGCAAAGCTCAATTTGTATGTGAAATCACTTTTTATGTGAACTCACAGTTTTGTTTTGTTAAAAAAAACACTTTGTAGACAGAAAGCATACTGCATACCTATCTGCTAGTTCAATAACTGTTAGATGTTCATTCATTTGATAATTATTGATCAAGTAACCTTTTTTAGGTCTTCAAAGTTAATTCTGACAAGCTAATTCTGCTCTTTTGAAAAGTGAGTTTTCCCATAAAATAAACAACATTCTCTGGTTAGATGAAAATGAACTTTTTCTTAAGCATCAACTTGGTAGGAACAGAAATAACTGTCCATCTGTTCCAAAATGTAACCAAATCATTATTTATTTGTTCCATTAGCACCATAGTCATCCTGTGTTCTATGAAGACTTTCACACATATAATGTCAAGTATACTCACACTTACCTACTACTACTGCTACTACACACACACACACACACACACACACACACACACACCTTGTACTTTAAAATTATAACTTCATGAAAACAAAATATTATTTATCTTTTGTAACAAATATGCCTTTACCTACTGTGTTAAATCACACCAGAGATCTGAACCCAAAAGATATTATACTGAATTTGTAACTTTTTTGTAATTATAATTTTCATTAAAAATGATCATCCTGACTGGCAGCTGATGCTTCACACCTGTAATCCTAGCTACTCAGAATGCTAAGATCTGAGGATCGCAGTTCAAAACCAGTCTAGGCAGGAGAGTCTGTGAGACTCTTATCTCCAATAAACAACCAGAAAAAAGGAAGTAGTGCTATGGCTCCAGTGGTACAACATTCACCTTGAGCTGAAGAACTGAAGGACAGCACCCAGGTGGCCCAGGGTTCAAGCCCCATGACCAACAACAAAAAAGAAGGAAAGAAGGAAAGAAAGAAAGAAAGAAAGAAAGAAAGAAAGAAAGAAAGAAAGAAAGAAAGAAAGAAAGAAAGAAAGAAAGAAAGAAAGAAAGAAAGAAGAAAAGAGAGAGAGAGAGAGAGAAAGGAAGGAAGGAAGAAAGAGAGAAAGAAAGAAAGAAAGAAAGAAAGAAAGAAAGAAAGAAAGAAAGAAAGAAAGAAAGAAAGAAAGAAAGAAAGAAAGAGAAAGAAGGAAGGAAGGAAGGAAAAAGAAGGAAAGAAAGAAAGAAAGAAAGAAAGAAAGAAAGAAAGAAAGAAAGAAAGAAAGAAAGAGAAAGAAGGAAGGAAGGAAGGAAAAAGAAGGAAAGAAAGAAAGAAAGAAAGAAAGAAAGAAAGAAAGAAAGAAAGAAAGAAAGAAAGAAAGAAAGAAAGAAAGAAAGGAAGGAAGGAAGGAAGGAAGGAAGGAAGGAAGAAAGGAAGGAAGGAAGGAAGGAAGGAAGGAAAAAGAAGGAAGGAAAGAGAAAGAAAGAAAGAAAGAAAGAAAGAAAGAAAGAAAGAAAGAAAGAAAGAAAGAAAGAAAGGCAAAAACAGATCACACTGACTTGCATTTAAAACACGAAAAGACGGCTAACAAATTTTTAAGTCATTGACTAGTCAACAAAGGACAGCAAAGCCTGAGAAGCAGGAATCAAATGAGAGGAGCCTCACAGTTAGCCCAGCTTCTCCACTGACGTGTTATTATCCCACAGTACAGGAAAGGAGAACTGTGTAGAGCTAAGCAGATCCTCTGATTAAGAATATAAATGTGAGTGTACAAGGAAAAACTAAGGTTCATAGGGCACAAATCTACAGAGGAGTTATAGACCAAGAGAGTCCATGGATATGCAGAGACCTTCCCTAGAGTATTCAACCTATTGTTGGCTTCCTAGTCCTCCAACCAGACCTACAAAGAAGAGCATAGAGTCTATAATAAAGAGAAAACCAATCCATAGAACTGAAACAGACCCAACCCAATATCAGCATGAACCAAACTCGACATTAAAGAACTCGACAGAACGTGATATTTAAAAAAAAAACTTATCATCATGTATATTAATGGAACACTGAATAATATATATATATTTTTTTAAACCCACCCAAACTGAACTTGGAAAAATGAGAGCTATAATGTTTATGAAGAAACATACACTGGATGAGATTGGCAACAGATGAAATATTGCAGAAAAAGAGATTCTTAAAGACACAAAAATCCAAAATGAAAACTGAAAAAAAGTAGTAAGAGAAAAATGAGCAAGGACTGAGGAGATGAGTGCACGACTAGATTGACTGAAAGAGAGCAGAGACAGATGAAGGTATTTACCGATAAAATGAAAACCAAGAATCCAAAACCTATGAAATCTAAGCACAAGACACAAAGAGAAACGACACCAACGCACAATATAACCAAAACATTTAAAAACATAGAAAGAGAAAGCCTGAACATAAGTTAAATTAAGAAGATGCTAGGGGCTGGGAAGGTGGCTCAGTGGTAGAGCGCTTGCCTTGCATGCTCGAGGCCCTGGGTTCGATTCCTCAGCACCACATAAGCAAAAAGAAAAAAGCCGGAAGTGGCACTGTGGCTCAAGTGGTAGAGCGCTAGCCTTGAGCTGAAGAGCTGAAGGACAGCGCCCAGGCCCAGAGTTCAGGCCCCACGACCGGACCCAAAAAAAAAAAAAAAAAAAAAAAAAAAGAAGATGCTAAATGAACACAGGAAGGAAAACAAGGGTTGGAGCATATTTCTCACTCAAAACAGGTAAAAAGACAGAAGAACAGCATACAGTACTGAAAGAAAAGCTATCATCCTAGTAATCTAAAAAACAAAGACAAAATAAGAAGCTTTCCATGCATTAAAAAAAGAATGGAAATGTTTAGCATTTTACTACCAGCTTTCATACTACCAAACCTGCTTTAGAAAGTCATTTAGGCAGAAAGAAAAACCACACCAGATGGATCTACACAAAGGAATAACAAATTCAGAAATAGTAACTATATTGAAGAATGTAGGTTTTCTTATTATATAAATCTATTTTTTTTCTTAAAAAATAAACTTTTCTTTTTCTGTCGGTCATGGAGCCTGAACTCTGGGACTAGACACTGCCGTTAGCTCTTCAGCTCAAGGCTAGCACTCTACCACTTGAGCCACAGCACCACTTCCAGCTTTTTCTGCTTATGTGATGCTGAGGAATTGAACCCAGGGCCTCATGCATGCAAGGCAAGCACTCTACCGCTGAGCCACCATCCCAGCCCTCAAATTTTAATCAAAATTTTTAAAAAGGAAATGAAAAAATTGACACATCTTTTTAGAAGTCTAGAGACATGGTAAAAATAACAAAAAAAAAATAGGAAGTGAAAGTATGTTACAATATATGTATAGTAAACAGGAAGTGATATCACTTGAAGAGAAA
>NW_027204955.1:0-18818 GCF_024711535.1 Dipodomys merriami | reverse complement strand
CCCACCTCCTGCAACCCCCCCTCCCCAGTGCCAAAGTCGTAAAGTTCGTTTTTCAACATAAAGTCTTGTATATCTCATTTTACACTGGGTCAGCCTGTATTGCTATTTAAAATTTGTTTTTTCCCTTCCCCTCCACACATTATAGCAACATCAAATACAGTGAAAACAGGGGTTATACCGTGGGGGAGGAACATACAAAGCAACAAAAAAATCATCTTATAAATCATCTTATAAATATGTTAGAAACAATAGCAAGAAAGAAAAACAATTTGAGTTCTTATCTTGGAGTTCATTTCACCTAACATCAACTTATCTGACCATTTCTGCTTTCTCAGACATATACTAGTTATTGCAAATAAAGGAAACCATGGGACCTATGTTTCTTTGGGCCTGGCTTACTTCACTTAATATAGTTTTTCCAAGTCTTTCCATTTCCTAACAAATGGGGCAGTGTCATTCTTTCTGATGGAGGCATAGAATTCCATTGTGTGTATATATACCACATTTTCTTGATCCATTCATCTACTGAGGGGCATCTGGGTTGGTTCCATATCTTAGCTATGGTAAATAATGCTGCAATAAAAATACTTGTGCTGGTAGCTTTAGTATGGTCTTGTTTGTGATCATTCGGGTAAATGCCCAAAATCTTGTGCCAAGTTCCTGGTTCATATTATAGTTCCATACAGCAGGTTGTATATTTTGATTATATTCAAACACCCTTTTATGAACACATTTTATATCTTGTCACACATCTTTTCTTCTCTCCAATATCTCTCATTTCTTCTGCTCATTTTCACCTTTCTGAGGTAGCTACAATTGAGCCACTGGTAATTGGCTTGCTTTGCATTCTTGGTTGGCTTTTTCTCTGAAAGATGACAGTCCACCACTTGAGCTTCATATCCATTTCTAGCTTTTTGGCTAGAAGGCTTTGCCTCAGGATCCTTAGCTCTCATCTCCTGTTAAGTTAGCATTACAGGCATAAGCTACCAGTAGAGATCATTTTAATTTCTTGAGGAATCTCCAATCTTTCATTTTTATATACCATCACCAAAACTACAATTTCTATCTGGGTTGATGGGTAACTATTGGGTGACCTGATTGCAAAAATCGTTGAACATTTTTTTGGGTACTGATTTGCATCTGTACCTTTTATTTATTTATTTATTTATTTGGTCTGTCATCCGGCTTGAACTCTAGGCCTGGATGCTGTCCTTCAGCCCTTCAGCTTGAGGCAAGCAGTTTACCTCTTGAGCCACAGCACCACTTCCAGTTTTCTGGCGGCTTATTGGTGATAACCCCTCTTTTCACTGTATTTGATGTCGGTATAATTTGTGGAGGGGAAGGAGAAAAACAAATAGTCTAAATAGGGATACAGGTGGACCCATTGCAACAATGAAATGTACAAGTTGTTATGTCGAAAACGAACTTTACAACTTTGGTGGGGGGGAGGATGGGAAGGGATGGGAAGGGGAAACAAAGGAGGAGGCTAAAATGCTTGATAAGAAATGTACTCATTATCTTGTCCATGTAATTGTAACCTCTCTGTATAGTATTTTCACAATAAAAAATAAAATAATTTGCAATCCTGAAAAAAAAAGAGTCTCACGGACTTTCTGGCCTGGGCTGATCTCAGCCTCCCGAGTAGCTAGGCTTAAAGGCATGAGCCAGTGACACCTGGCTATAAGTATAATGTCATCTTCAAAAAGGGATGGTTTTACTTCTTGCTTCCCTATTTGGTTCCTCTAAATGTTTTTCTCTTGCTTACTGCTATTGCTGGGAATTCCAATACTATGTTGAAGAGGAATGGAGAGAATGAAATTCCTTGTCTTGTTCCTACTTTTAGGGAAAATCGCTTTACTTGTTCACCAATTAGCATAATACTGGGTGTAGATTTATCATATATAGAATCATACTTGTTCCAAGTATTCCTAACTTCTCCAGAGTTTTTAATCACAAAGAAGTGTTGGATCTTACCAAAGGCTTTTTAATGCATTGATCAAGATGATCGTGTGGTTCTTGCACTTGCTTCTGTTGATGTGTTGTAATATATTAACTGACTTACATATGTTAAACCAGATTTACATCCTTGCAAAAAATCCAGTTTGTTCATAACATATGAATTTTCTCATTAGTGTTTGGATTCTACTTACAAGTATTTTGTTGAGAACTGTACATCAATGTTCATCAAGGAGATAGATCTGAAGTTCTCTTTTCTCACTGTGTCCTTATCTGGTTTCAGGATAAGTAGAATGCTTGCTTTGTAGAATGAATAATGTTCTCTCACTTTCTATTTCATTGAAGAGTTTGAGAATAATTAATAATTCTGCTTATGGAATTAGGCTGTAAGACATCAAGTCCTGGGCTTTTTCAGGAAGGGAGGTTTTTGTTTTTTGTTTTTGTCGGTCATGGGTCTACTCTGGAACTCATTGCTGTCCTTCAGCTATTCAGCTCAAGGATAGTGCTCTAGCACTTGAGCTACAGCACCACTTCTGTTTTTCTGGCGATTTATTGGAGAGAAGAGTTTCACGGACTTTTCTGCCTGGGCTGGCTTTGAACCGTGATTCTCAGATCTCAGCCTCCTGTGTAGCTAGGATTACAGGCGTGAGCCACCAGTGCCTAGCAAGGGAGGGTTTTTAATGACAATTCAATCTCATTGTTTGTGATTGGTCTGTTCATTTATTTTATTATATACACTGGTTTTATTTTTAATATATATTTTTATTGTAGAGATACTGTACAGAGGCATTACAGTTATATGAGCAAGGTAATTTTGATACACAAGAAGGTTATGCTTACATGAGTTTGTGATTGGTAATGAGGATGATTCTTTTTGAGGTATTTCTCTCTTTCCATCCCTCTCTCCCAGGTTTTCCATCCTGTGCTCACTCACAAATGGGCAGTTCATTTTCCACATAGTGTCTAGTGAGTATCACTGTTGTACTTGTTCATCTTTGTTCCATCTTTATGAGCCCTCCCATACGTTCCCAAAATCAAACAAGAGAAAAGGTAAAGAGAATGAGAGTCAGAAACCATGTCAAATAAAAATGTCTTCTATTTCCTTTACTTGAAATTCATTTCTTTGGAGTGGGGGTAATTTTTTAAACTCTCTATATAATTCAGGTATGAGGCCTTTTTTAATGTGAATGAAATTTTTCCCATTTTGTGGGCTCTTTATCTTGTTAGCCATGTCCCTTGCTATGCAAAAACTCTTCACTTTGATACAATCCCATTTATACAGTATTTCTTTGATTTGTTGTCATTCTGGATCATTGTATACAAAGTTTAGCCCCATTCATAGATAGCTTAGCATTTCCCCTACCCCTTCCTGTAATATTTGCACAGTATCTTACCTTACATTGAGGTCTTTGATTCTAAAGATGATTCCGGTGCAAGGTGTTCTACGGGTGTCCAGCTTCAGATTTCTGCATGTAAATACCCAATTTTGCCACCACTATTTGGGTAAAGGTTATCTATCTTACAAGCTCTGTTTTTGGCACGTTATCAAATATTAGATGGCAGCAGTTAGGGAAACAGAGGTACAGCTATGTATTGGGTCCAATTTCTAGTCTAGTCTAAAGAATCTTTATATGCATTTCACTTGTGAGAGCTTGATCATAAGACAGATTGGTGTAGATGTCATAGTCAAAAATTTGATTATCTTTCATCTTTAGGCCTATTGCTTTGTACCTTTCTCTACTTTTGCTTTTTTAAAATTACTGTCGTCAACTTTTAACAAATCCTTTTTCACACAACTTCATTCTTCTTCATTCTTACTTATGTGTATTCCTCCAAATGTACTTTTTTTAAATTTAATTTTATTTTATTTGTGAGCATATTGTACAGAAGGGTTACAATTACATGGGCAGGATAATGCATACATTTCTTACCAAGCATTGCAGCCTCCTCCTTTGTTTATCCTTCACATCCCTTCCCAGCCTCTCCCTTCCCCCCAATCCTCCCCCTCTCCCCCACCCCCCTACCCCCCCGCACCGACATTGTAAAGCTCGTTTTCGACATGACAACTTGTACTTCTCATTGTTGAAACAGGTCCACCTGTATCCTTAAACGACTTGTTTTTCCCCATCTCCTCCACAAGTTATACTGACATCATATATAGTGAAAGCAGGGGTTATACTGTGGGGGAGGGACATACAAAGCAACAAAAAAATAATCTTATAAATGCGTTAGAAACACATGCATGAAAGAAAAAAAAAGTTTGTTCAATTATATTTTCCTCAAGCTCACTATTTTCTTCATTTAGAAGACTTCACAAACATGATAGGTTTTCATTCTGATCATTTCACATATATCAACAGTATATATTGAGCAGGTTAATCCTTTCATTAGTATTTCCAATGTGACTTCATTGTTTGTGTTTAAACAATCCCAGTTGATTTCATTACATTAATTTCTTTAGAATATGCCCACATGCACACACACACACACACACACACACACACACACACACACACACACACTGGTATTCACAGAAAGGACACAGAGAAAGAAAGAACAGTACTTTGATCCTCTTTATATTGCTCTACTGGATCCTTTTTAGTTTCTCAACCTAAATATAATGGGAAGAGATGGAGTTGCTGGAGCTGGATTTGAATGTAAAGCTTGCTTACAATTCTCTCCTCAACCCTCATGTCATGGGTTCCTCTCTCCATAATGAATTTCTTGGAATTGGATGCATCCCTTTTATTTTGGTGCATAAAAAATACAATTCCACCACCTAGCATTTGCGCTCTTGTTCTGGTTGTTATACCAGTAAGAGCTTTTCAATATGATGATCTGTGAGCACAGCTTACAATAGAATCTTCCATAAATAAGACTTTACTTCTGAAAGTTGCTCTTAAATTGAACATTCATTAGTTAGGTTGACCTTCCATCTAAACACATAACAAACTCTGGGTGATTCAAAACACAAGATTTATTTTTAGCACAGGTGTAGCTACTTGCCCTAAGATAGTGGCAACAGAATATTTCCTGTCTCATTAAAACCTAATCCAACAGCCAACAGCTCTCTGTTCTGGTGCATGTAAAAGTAGGGAAAAAGCAAGCTCTCTCTTGGATTAAATAAGTATCTGAATCTCATTCTTGACATATTCCCTTCATATCATTACCTAATCCTATATAAAAGCACAAGAAAATACAACCCAATTAAGTGTAATGTTTTAACATATTGATTGGTAAAGAAACAAGGATTTACTGCACCAAAGTCATAAATTTTTAAATACTCCTCAATTTCTATGCTCATTATGCAGGTTCATCTTCAAGAACTATCAGTTTGTGTTGGCCTTGGCTTTTGCTATTGAGGAGATCAACAAAAACCCTCATCTTTTACTTAACTTGACTCTGGGATTTGAAGTCTATGATGTTCAAATTAGAGCTTGGACTATGTATAAGAATCCCTTCATTTGGCTCTTTGGGAAGTACAACATTCCAAACTACTCCTGTATGAGAGACAGCAGGTCTATAGCAGTACTTACAGGACCATTAGGAATAACATCTGACCAGATTGGAACATTGCTGGGACTCTACAGATTTCCACAGGTGAGAATAGAGGGTAAAAGGATATTAAAATGTCTAATATTTCATGTGCTAGGAAAGAATGATAGGAAGAGACTGGATTTGTGAACCTATCAAATTTTTGTGGTATCAAAGAATAAGTACTCAATGATGGTAGGATCTTTAGATATAGATATAGATATATGGATATAGATATTTTCATTGTTTCAAAAAGGATACGGAAGAGTTAGAGCAGACAAGTAGATGATTTACTGTTGCAAGCCTGATCAATAATATTCTTTAAAAGAATTAGGAAACGGAAAATGACTTTTCAATGTGAAGATATGTTGAGCAGGGTACTGCTGGGCTACTCCTGTAATTTAGACTATTCAGGAAACTTGTAGCTGCAGTTAACCAGCAACTAGCAGAAAGTGAATTAATGGCTCAAAGTGGTAGACTCATCATGAGAGAAAAATCCACCAAAGTGCATGAGGCCATGAGTTTTATCCCTCTACTTGCATGTATGTGCAATGTTTCTCTCTCTCTCTCTCTCTCTCTCTCTCTCTCTCTCTCTCTCTCTCTCTCTCTCTCTCTCTCTCTCTCTCTCTCTCTCTCTCTCTCTCTCTCTCTCTCTCTCACACACACACACACAAGATATTATATTAAATGAATAAGTCAGGCTCAGATTGGGAAATTGGAAATGTGTTCTCATGGATGTGAGAGCTAGAGCTAAAATATGAATATGTAAAATGAAATAAATATGAAACACACACATAGCCTCTTATATGTATACCTGATCAATCTGACTAAAGCATGGTATACATATGATGGTGGAACTCCAGCCTGTGACTCTTCTATCTACTTACAGTAGAAAAAAGAAAAACAAGAAAGCTGAAGCATATCTTGTCTGAGATGGGTGGATGAGGATGAGGAAAAACATGAGAGGAATAAGGAATGGATGGGTGTGGAAAACAACTTAATATTCAATGTACATATATGGAATCAGAAAAATCAGGAAGTGGGTGGGGTTGATATAGATGGGAAGAGTTGATAAAAATTAGTGACAAAGATAAAGAGACATTTTATAAATTTATATGCTGTACAACTCCTCTAGGGCAAATTATTTTTCTAAAGAAAAATTAAACCTATATTCCACATGCTTCAACTGCCTTCTCACATATATCAAGACTCAAATTTTGATGAATGGCAAGCCTCTAATTCATAAAGCATACAATTTTCTTTCCCTTCAGCTTACCTTTGGGTCATTTGTTCATGTCCTGAGTGACCATCACAAGTTTCCAGCTCTGTATCAGATGGCCCCAAAGGACACATCAGTAGCCACAGCCATCGTCTCCTTACTGCTTCACTTCAGCTGGAACTGGGTGGGACTGTTGAATTTACAAAATGAGAATGATTTGTGGGTTCTTGCTGAATTGAAAGAAGAGATGACCAAGAACAGAGTTTGTGTAGCCTATGAGCTAGTGATCTCAAGCCAATTAATATCACATATATTCAAAGCCATGGCAGGTTATAATGAGGCAAATAAATCAGCAAATGTCCTCATCATACTTGGTGATAATGATTCACTAATAATTTTAATAATAGGTATTGAGCAACTTTTAACAAAAGGCAAAGTTTGTATCATGAACTCACAGTGGGAATTTACCCTGAAAAGAAGATATTTCTTGTTAGGTTCACCACATGTTCCTCTTATTTTTTCACACCATCATGCAGATGTTTCTGGATTCACAGATTTTGTCAAGGCAGTTAACCCTTCCAAATACCCAGAAGATATTTTTCTTGCTAGGATGTGGTTTCTCTCTTTTAATTGCTCAGCTGCTGTGTCTGACTGTGTAACATGGGACGATTGTCTTCATAACGCCTCTTTGGATTGGTTGCCTGGGCATATTTTTGACATGACTATGTCTGGACACAGTTACAATATATACAACTCTGCATATGCTGTGGCCCAGGCTCTCCATGAAATGCTTCTTCATCATATAGAAGTTCAAACGATGGGAATTAGAAAAGGGATAGTGCCTTTCCACGCACAGGTAATTTCATCTATATTGGATGGCATGTACCATTAGCAAAGGCACTTCCTGAAATATGTCTTATTCTATGAAATTAAATATTTCAGATGCTTTTGACAAACCCAGGAATTTGTTTACATTTAAATGTCTATGAGGTACTCTAAACCTGGGATCATATGCTCATAAGATAACACTGTATAAAAAATAAAGTATATTCCATAATTTTGTAAATTGATTTTTTATTGCTGCCTCTGGACTTGAGTTTAGGGTTGAGTGCTGTCTCTGGGTCTCTTTGTGCTCAAGGATAGTGTTCTACCACTTGAGGCACACCAATACTTCTATCTTTTTCAGAGTTTATTGGTGACAACTTTCATGGACTTTTAAGCCCAGTCTGGATTTGAAGCTCAAATCTGTCTCCTGAGTAGCTTGAATTAAATCCATGAGCCTCTGGCAGCCAGCTTATGAGTTTGATAAGTTACAAACATCCTCAACATTCCATAGCTAATGTTTAGAAAATTGTAAATTCAGTTTTCCCCTATACATTTCCTTAGAAATAGCAAAAGATGACCTGCTGAACGGAATTTTCCATATTTTTTCATCTAGTTTCATTCAATTTTAGAAATAAAAATTTAGCAAGCTCAAACTATACACATTCATTAAAAAAGTGCTTGTGTTAAACTGTAACTAGACAACTGAGAATTTTCTCATTTATGACCATGTCATATTGGTTTCTCTTGAAAAAAAGATTGTACTTTTTTTGGAATGACCTGAGTTCAGAAAGATTATTTTTATTCATCCATAGTTTTTTTTTTGTAGTTGTTAGTGCTGTTCTTAAATTCAGAATAAAAGATTAAAGGTGATCAGGAACTTTTCTTTTTTAAAAAATTCTTTTCTTGTGCAGAGAGGTTACACTTTCATCAGTAAGGTAATTAGTACATTTCTTGTGAACATTTTTACTTTCTCCTTTTTTTGCTCCTACTATCCCTTCCCTCTTCCACCTCACCTGGAGCTTTTCTTAATTCAAATTTTCTACGTTATTTCTGGGATATACTTCATCATAACATGATTTATCTCTTCAGCTACTCCATGTTCTGAGGAACATCCAGTTTTCCAATCCTGTTGGAGAGCAAGTGATTTTAGATGAGAAAAGCAAATTGGAGCCAGAGTATGACATTCTGAACATTTGGAATTTTCCAGAAGGTCTTCAACTGGAGGTGAAAATAGGAAAGTTTTCTCCATATGCTCTCCATGGTAAACAACTGTCTTTATCTGAAGATATGTTAGAGTGGGCCATAGGAACTACAGAGGTAGGTTGGCTCTAATAATAATGATTTTTAAGAACATATATTGAAGAAAAAGTCATCCTTTCAATTTATACCTGGCTGAGTGTCAACAACTTTCTCCTAAAATCCTAGCTACACAGAGAGCTGAGATATGAATATCACAGTTTACATCTGGACAAGCCGGAAAGTCTGTAAGACTCATCTCCAATTTACCACCAAAAGTCAGAAAGTGGAGCTTTTGTAGCTCAAGTAGTGGAATGATAACTTTGAGCAAAACATGTTCAAGGCCAGTGCCTAGATCTTGAGCTCAAGCTCCACAATCAAAACTAAGAAAAAAATTAAATATCTTCTAACTTTTTGGTTCAGAATATTGTCATAAGTTATAGACAGGAGTTTTCTACGAGGTTTCTTATATTGTTGTAAAGTACCTGAGGAATCACTTTATGTGGTGGATAGCTTTGTTGTGTTTCCATATGTAGAGGTTTCATTCAATGGTTAGTTGACCTGCTATTTAGGCATCTTTGCTGAAAAGAATCATTGAAGGCACCTGTATCAAGATTCATTCTTCATGGCCTCTAGAAAAATAAAAGGAAAATATATTGGGCCTATAAAATGGAAGTGATCATCCTGGCTTTTCCCCATACCACAGATGAGTGGAAGACAACATATAATGACATGAATTTAAGAAAGTTCCGTAGGGTTGTAAACTAGGACTTACTTCCTCACCATCAGTTTCACCCTTTTCAAGATCCCATATGGTTCTATAGTTCAACAGGCTAGAAATCATGATTGTAGCACATAATTCCTTAGGAAATATGTGATATGGAATATATAACACAATTCAATTAATTGACTGCACTTAGTTACATAGAAACATTATGTGTAATAATTTGATTCTTTAAAACAATGGAATTTTTGGAGTGTTAGCTATGTAAGTTTGAAGAGTTACTGGCATACTTGATTTTCCTCAGACTCCTGGCTCTGTCTGCAGTGAGAGTTGTGGGCCTGGATTTAGGAAGTCTCCTCAGGATGGACAGGCTGCCTGTTGCTTTGATTGTACCCCTTGCCCAAAGAATGAGATTGCTAATGACACCGGTAAGTCCATGACTTATAAATACATTTTTCATCTCTCCTCAGTTTTCCTCAATCAACCAGTCAATGCAAAACTTGTGCATTATGATTACAGAGCCCTTTTTCCTTCTCTCTGTTAATAACTTAATTTTGACACGTGGTAGTATTGCTACTTGAAATGTGATAGATCATGGCATTGAATTACATGTTTTAGTGATATTTTCTACTCTATTGCAGGCAAACTTAGCTACAGATATTCCTCATATCACTAAGGGTTAAGACAAGTGTAAACCCTAACATGAAATTAAACACAACTCTTGTTAGGACAGTGCTTACATTTAAAACATTACAATTTTTCACACAGGAAACATATATCTTTCACATCTATATTTCTCTCCCTAGAACTGTTTGTGACACAGAATAAGTATTCAGAAAGGTGGATTCACTTTAAGAAGTGAGCATGACTATAAGCTGTCCAAGAGTGGTTTCTCTACTCCACAGATGATGTGGCGAGAAAAATAGAATGCCATGAATTCAAGGATTTGCTACAGGGAGAAAATTAATGTTTTAGAAAGATATGTTGAAAATTGTAAGCGTATTATTTATTATTTTCAACTGGATTTCAAAACAAGGCAGTTGTAACTATTAGTAAATGATAGCACAAAGTGTAGAAAATCATTGAGAGATAAGAATGCCCCAAATGGCACATTACAAACACATTTGATCACTGAAGGAAATAAAAAGTTGAAGAAAAATTCCAAATAAAGAAGAATGTGGAAATGGCAGGAGGTTACAGTTTAGAAAAAAAAAATGTGTTTATGATACTTGATAATGACATGCTAGGATTGTATCTAAGGCATCAATTTCCTAATTTTCTGAAGTAAAAGAAGTTCACAACAAAAACTAATGGTAGTTTACACTTCCCACCAGATATGGGCCAGTGTGTGAAATGTGCAGATCATCAGTATGCCAACACACACAGAAGTCAGTGCCTCCTGAGAGAGGCAAGTTTCCTGGGTTTTGGAGATCCCATGGGCATGGCTCTGGCCTGCATGGCTCTCTGCTTCTCTATGCAAACTGCTGCTGTTCTTGGGATGTTTGTCAAACACCAAGACACTGCCATTGTTAAAGCCAATAACCGGACGCTCAGCTACATCTTGCTCATCTCCCTCATCTTCTGTTTCCTCTGTTCCTTGCTCTTTCTTGGTCGTCCCAACACCATCACTTGCATCCTGCAGCAGATCACATTTGGGGTTGTCTTCACTGTGGCTGTTTCCACAGTGCTGGCCAAAACGGTGACTGTGGTCCTGGCCTTCAAGGCCACTTCCCCAGGGAGAAGGATGAGGTTGTTGCTGGTTTCAGGGGCTCCTAACTTCATCATCCCCATCTGCACCCTCATCCAGGTGACCCTCTGTGGACTTTGGCTGGGAACCTCTCCTCCCTTTGTGGATACAGATGCACACTCTGAACATGGTCACATCATCATCCTGTGCAACAAGGGCTCCCTCACTGCCTTCTACTGTGTCCTGGGATATCTGGGCTCCCTGGCCCTGGCCAGCTTCACCCTGGCTTTTCTGGCCAGGAACCTGCCTGACACCTTCAATGAAGCCAAGTTTCTGACCTTCAGCATGCTGGTGTTCTGCAGTGTGTGGCTCACCTTCCTGCCTGTCTATCACAGTGCCAAGGGGAAGGTCATGGTGGCTGTGGAGGTCTTCTCGATCTTGGCCTCTGGGGCAGGGCTCCTAGGCTGCATTTTTGCCCCAAAGTGTTACAACATCTTGTTAATGTCAAATAGAAATACTCTGCATGGTTTCAGGGATAAAAGTCATAGTAGGAGAAAATAACTTTCTTAAACTCATATCTTTGATTAGCATACAATTTGCCTGATCAAATCTGCAATAATTTTGCAATGTTAGTTTGTGAAATTTTTACTTCAATAAATAAGAATCTATTGTTCATTTTCCTAATAGTAGTAGTCACAAGTGGTGGTAAATTTTCTTGAATAGTTTTGATTCCTTCTATTTATTTAGATGTAAATCTTATTATTCCTTTTCTCCATTTATTTTCACTGTTACCTTTCTCAATCATTTTTCTCAATTATCAAGTATAAGAATTTCCTGTCTGAAAAATTATATTAAGTGAAGTAAGCCTGGTCCAAAGAAACATAGGTCCCATGGTTTCCCTTACTTGCAATAACAAGTATATGATTGAGTCAAGCAGAAAAGCTCAGATAAGTTGATGTTAGGGAAATGAACCCCAAATTAAGTATTCCAATGTTTTTCTTTCATAGGATTGTTTCTAACGTATTCATAAGATGATTTCTTTTTTGCTTTGTATGTCCCTCCCCCACGGTATAACCCCTGCTTTCACTATATTTGATGTTGGTATAATTTGTGGAGGAGAAGGGTAAAAACAAATCATTTAAACAGGGAATATTAGAGATTTTGTATGCATGGATGAAAATAAAATACTGCAGGTCATTAGGATAATTTAATGGTTTAGAGGAAATAAAAGTAATGGATAAAGATGCATCAGACTTCATATGCCCTATAAAACTATCATAATGAAATCCATATTTACCATATACACTTGAAAATTTAAAGTAATACAAAAATTAAATTTAAAAGTCAGTCTCCTTACAGTTGGAAAAATAACTTCTCTTTGGTCTGTTTGACCTAAATTTAATTTTTTTGTTTTTGTTCGTGGGGCTTGACTATGGGCCTGGGCATTGTTGCTCAGCTCTTCAGCTCAAGCGGAGCAGTCTACCATTTGAGCCACAGTGCCACATGTGGTTTTCTGGTGTTTTATTAGAGATAAGAGTCTCATAGAAAGCCAGGCTCTGGTGGCTCACATCTGTAATCCTAGCTACTCAGGAGGCTGAGATCTAAGGATCATGGTTCAAAGCCAGTCCCGGCAAGGAAAGTCCGTTAGACTTTTATCTCCAATAAATCACTAGAAAACCAGAAGTGGTCCTGTGGGTCAAGCAGTAAAGCACTCGCCTTGAGCTGAAGAGCTGAGGGATAGCGCCCAAGCCCAGAGTTCAAGCCCCAGGACCGACCAAAAAAAAAAAAAAAAAAAGAGTCTCATGGACTTTCTAGCCCTGGCTGGCTTTGGAACGTGATCCTCATATCTCAGCCTCCTGAGTATTTAGGATTACAAGCCTAAGCCCCCATGCCCAACTAAACTTAATTTTTAATCCATTAAGTAAACTACACACAAACTCATAATTGAACTGTCAGCTTTACAAAAAGAAGATAGGATTCACAGCTTAATTGAGGTTCTGTAAAAGACCTCTACACTGAATGTTAAAGCTTTGAAGTTAGAAATTGGAAAAACAGAAAACCAAAAGAATTCTTATGTGCACAAACTGGCAAGATTAAAACTATGAATGTGGATATGTTCCCAGAAGTGCCCTACAGATTTAATGCTATTTCCCTGAAAATTGCTGGGCATTTTTTTTGCAGGAACAGAAAAACAATAATCCTAATCCAAAAGCAATCAAGAACATCTATAATCATGGTAAGAATGTGAAGAGATTTGTCTGAACCCAGGAGAGGCAAAAATTTTTGCGTGGGATGGCAGAAATCTGTCATCTCAGCTCTGTAAGAAGTAGAGATGGAAGGAATCCGAGTTCTAATCAGGCACTAACATCTTAGTGTTAGTGTCCACAGTGGTGCATGCATGAAATAACAGCTATGATAGGAATGTAAAAATGGATTGAAATTCTGGACTATGTTTGCAGTATGTAGGGCATAGCCGACTAGTGTCTTGGTCTGGTATGTGTCTGGGGTAGGCTGATGCCTACCGGGGGTTACTCAATATGCCCCTGGTCATGAATTGGCATCTATTTCTTGAGGGGCCGGGAGCAGCCTTCCAGCACCCAGATATTGTTTGATATCTGGGAAGGAAGGCACTGGTCCCTACTATGCTTTAATGGGAGATTGTCTCTGCACCAGTCCTGGGTTGGCAGATGTTGGCCTCAGAAGGGACGGGCTCCCACGGGCTGGTGCTGGAGATTGTCTTCACTTGTATCCTAGGCTGGCATCTTACTTGTCCCCAGCTAGTTTCTACTTCCCATAGAAGTAGGGGTGTGGCCCTGGACTGGCATACTTTTGGCCCAGACCTAGCGTGCTTGCATCTGGTTGGTGACAAATAAAAACCATTCACAACAAGAAAAATGGAAACAATTGATTTCCACCAAACCAGAATTACAAAAAAAAATACTCAGACATTCTGCATATAGAAAACCAACAAGAACACAATATTGACAGAGAAACCATATCAGAGAACCAGATAAATATAGTAAGAAAGGAGAGGGCATAGCACGTAAGAAAATGGATAACATGGCAGGAACTACTCAGTCCTAACTCTCAATATTAATGAACTTAAATCTCCAATTAAACAACATATATTGACTAGCTCAATCAAAAAGACCTATGGCCACCTAAACTCTGATAAGAGAGTAAACAACAAGACAGCCTCTTCAACACATGATGCTAGAAGAATTGACTATACACATGCAGAAAACTGAAGTTGGATCCTTATATATCACCTTGTACTAGAACCAGTTCCAAATGGATCAAAGACCTCAATGTCAGACCAGATTTTTGTACAATATTACCAGAAGTGCTAAGGGAAACAATAGGGCTTTTTGGCACAGGTCAAAATTTAAGTAAAGGTCCAGAAACACAACAAATCAAAGAAAGGCCAGATAAATGTGATTGCCTTAAACTAATAAGTTTCTGCCTGGCAAAAGCTGTGTGAGTCTGCGGGGCTAAGGGCTCAGACCTCTAAAACCTTCATTGAAGATCACATTGAGCTTCTATGCTGGAAAATGGGTGCTAATCGATTCAATTCAGCAGTAAAATCTATCAAATGTCACCCAATGCCTTAAAACTGTCACTTTCAAGAAATGGACTGAACATAGTGCTATTTTAAAAAATAATCACAAAATCAAGTTAAACACATTCAGCCAAGTCTACAAAATAGCAAGCACCAGACTGAGGAAGAAGTCAGGAAAATCATCAACTTCCACTTGCCAAAACAAAGTATCTGAAATACCTAGGAATAAACTAACTAAGGAATTGCAAGAGCTCTGCCAAGAAATCCAACAAAACAGCACATACAAAGAAATAAAATATCTCCATTGGTCATGGTTTGGAAAAAGGAATATTGTGAAAACATCTGTATCACCCAAAAGGATATATAGATTTAAAGCAATCCTTATAAGAAATCACAAAGTCACTCTTCATAAAACTGAAATTCAGTCCAAAAAACCATACAAAGCATTAAAAAAAAACAAAAACAAAGCGATCTGAAGCAAAAAGAGTAATGCAGGAGTGATTATAACAGAAATTAATAGAGAGACCTACTCACATACTCAGCGTTGTACTTGCCCAAACTCAAACAATTAAAGCCAACAATACAGATCAGATGACCTCAAAATCAATTTGACAAAGGAGTCCCCTGTGCCCACTCATACATATGCACACTCAAGGGTGATAAAACTGGATAAAAGTCAGAAAACTGTAAAGGAGAACTCAGGAAGTAGAAAAACTTCCCATGCTCCTGGATTGGGAGGATTCACAACATGAAAATGGCAATACTGCCAAAGGCTGTCTACAACTTCAATGCAATACCCATCAATATCCCAAACTCATTCTTCAATGAAATAGAAGAAGCAAACCAAAAATTCATATGTAACCATGAAAGATCCCAAATAGTCAAAATAATGCTTAACAGAAAGAAGAGTGCTGGAGAAATATCAATACCAAATTTCAAACTCTACTACAAAGCCATAGTAATTGAAATGGCTTGGTACTGGCACAAGAACAGACTTTAGGATCAATTCATAGAACTAAAGACAAAGAAATGAACCTGTAGACCTATAGCCACCTAGTCTTCAATAAGGGAGCCAAAAAATAGGATGGACAAAATACAGCCTCCTCAGTACATGGTGCTGGCAAAATTAGTTAAACATCTATAGAGAACTAAAGTGAGATCCTTATATATCATACTGCAACATCATCAATCCCAAGTGGATCAAAGACCTCAAAGTAAACACACACCCCCTTAAAACATTACAAGAAGGAATAGGAACAAATGTAGTGCTCCACAGCACAGGTTGAAATTTTCTTAATAAAGATCCAGAAACACACACATCAAAGAAAGTTTGGGAAAATGGGATTGTATGAAACTACAGAGCTTCTGCATGGCAAAGGATATAGTTAGCAAGATCAACAGAGAGTGCACAGACTGGGAGAAGATCTTCGCTAGCCAGACAACAGACCAGGGATTCATAACTAAAATATATTTGGAACTCAAAAAATTAAATAAAAAAATACCCCAAAATCTTCGAAGAGACAAGCAGCCCATTAATAAGTGGGCTAAACATTTAAAGAGAGACTTCTCTAAAGAAGAAATAATAATAGCCAATAGACACACAAAGAAATACTCAACCTCTCTGACCATAAAATATCAAAATCAAAACATCAAGATTCCACCTCACACTAGTTAGAATGGCTATAATCAAGAAATCTAGTAACAACAGATGCTCGAGGGGATGTTTCCAAAAGGGAACCTTACTGCACTGTTGGTGGAAGTGTAAACTTCTTCAACCACTATGGAAAGCAGTATGTAGATTCCTCAAAAGACTACACCTAGACCTCTATTACCCAGCAATCCCACTTCTGGGCATTTACCCAAATGTTTACAAACAAGACCACACTAAAGCTACCAGCACAACTATGTTTATTGCAGCATTATTTACCATAGCTAAGATATGGAACCAACCCAGATGCCCCTCAGTAGATGAATGGATCAAGAAAATGTGGTATATATACACAATGGAATTCTATGCCTCCATCAGAAAGAATGACATTTCCCCATTTGTTAGGAAATGGAAAGGTTTGGAAAAAATTATATTAAGTGAAGTAAGCCAGGCCCAAAGAAGCATAGGTCCCATGGTTTCCCTTATTTGCAATATCTAATATAGGTATGAGTCAAGCGGAAAAGGTCAGATAATGTGATGTTAGGAAAATGAACCCTTAAATATGTATTTTAATGTTTTCGTTTCTTTCATGCATGTGTTTCTAACGCATTTACAAGATTATTTCTTTGTTGCTTTGTATGTCCCTCCCCCACAGTGTAACCCCCGCTTTCACTATATTTGATGTCAGTATAACATGTGGAGGAGATGGGGACAAACAAGTCGTTTAAGGATTCAGGTGGACCTGTTGCAACAATGAGAAGTACAAAATGTCATGTCAAAACCAGCTTTACAATGTCGGTGTGGGGGGGGAGGGGAGTATAATTGGGTGGGGGGAGGGGGGTAAAATTGGGTGGGGGGAGGGGGGAGGCGGGGAAGGGAAGTGAAGGGTAAACAAAGGAGGAGGCTGCAATGCTTGGTAAGAAAAGTATGCATTATCCTGCCCATGTAATTGTAGCCCCTCTATACAGTATGTTCCCAAATAAAATAAAATACAATTAAAAAAAAAAAAAAAGAAAATGTGGTATATGTACACACACATATATGTACATATTATACATATGTATATATATAATGCATTATATGTACATGTGTATAATATGTACATATTATACATATGTATTTATATAATGCATTATATGTACATATGTATAATATGTACATATAATGTATTATATATACATGTGTATAATATGTACATATATGATACATTATATATACATCTGTATAATCTGTACATATATGTGTGTACATATAATGCATTATATATACATATGTATAATATGTACATATATGTGTGTATATATATATATAATGTAATTCTGTGCCTCCACTGGTATGAATGACACTGCCCCATTTGTTAAGAAATGGAAAGACTTAGGAAAAATTATATTATATTAAATATATATAATTAAATTATATTAAGTGAGGTAAACCAGACCCAACAAAACATAGGTCCCATGGTTTCATTTATTTGTAGTAACTAGTATACATCTAGGATAATCTTACAAGACAAGCAGAAAAGTTGAAAAGCTAAGTAAATATGGCCATATAAGATGATGCTTAGCAAAATGAACCTCAAGATAGAGACACAAGGCTTTTTCCTTGTCGCTGTTTTTTAAAAAGTACTATATATTTTCTATTTCTTTTTTATATTCTTCCCTCATGGTATAACCCCTGTTTCCATTGTATTTGATTCTGGTGGCCTGCGTCTTGTATATACATTTTTCTAATTTGGGGAGGGGAAGGGAAATAACAAAATGCTGGAATGAGGATACAGGTTGACCCTTTGTAGCAATGAGACGAACAAAGACACTGTGTTGAAAAATAACTTTACAATTTCTGGTAGGTAGGGAGGAGGTGGGGCAGTTGCATAGGAATGGATGGTAGGGAACAAACAAAGGAGGGAATAACAATGCTCGATAGGAAATATACTCATTACCTTACTCATATAACTGTAACCCCTCTGTACAGTATCTTTACAATAAAAATGTTTAAACAACAATATTGAAATTCCACCACACCCCAGTTAGAATGGCTATAATCAGGGAAGTGATAATAATGCTCGACAAGAAATGTACTCATTGTCTTGCTCATGTAGTTAACTGTAAGCACTCTTACAGCATATTTACAATAAAATACATTTTTAAAAAAAGAAATCTAATAGCAACATATTCTGGAGGGGATATTACCAAAAGGTAACACTACTGCACTGTTGCTGGGAGTGTAATCTTGTTCAACCTCTTTGGAAAGCAGTATGGAAGTTCCTCAAAAGACTCCACATAGACCCAGAAATCCCACTTTTGGGCATTTACCCAAATGATCACAAACAAGACCACTCTAAAGCTACCAGCACAACTATGTTTATTGCAGCATTATTTATCATAGCTAAGATATGGAACCAACCCAGATGCCCCTCAATAGATGAATGGA